>NW_024885128.1:17710-108808 GCF_019232065.1 Centrocercus urophasianus | reverse complement strand
GGGCGGCGGCGGGGGGAGGCTCCGCATCGCAGCGCCCGCGCACCACGCAGCGCCCGCCCCGCGCGGCCCCGGCCGAGAGCGCGCTCGGGGAGGGGGGGCGCCACGCCCCCTTCGAGACGGAGCCCGTGAAGCCACGCCCCCCCCCCCGAGGCCACGCCCCCAGGCGCGTCCTGCCCGAGCGAGTCTCGGGGCGGCCATCGTCCGCCACCTGCGCTCCTCTCGTTGAGTGCTTCCAGCGCTGATTTTTTTCGCTATTAAGCGTAGCGCCCATCGGGGCCCGTTCTGGGGAGAACCACGCGGGTGGCTGCAAGAAAACCGTGCCCTGGTTTCTGGCAGTTGCCCATTGTGTAGCTGGAAACGCCACCTCCGAGCAGGACAGATCGCAGAGGCGTCGAGTGCCTTGGGTTGGAAGGGTCCTTCAGGACCGTGGCAAACTGCTCGGGCAACGTCTGATGTCCTCACCCACGCTGAGCTCTGGCATAGCTGCCAGCAGCTGCCCCGGCCCTATCGGGTTGCAGGGCACTTTGCCAGGGCTGCTGGGGCCCCGCTGACATTCAGGTCACCTCCTGCTTGGGCTTCTGCCCCAGCCCCTCTGTCCCAAAGCCAACAGTGGGACTGGGGTGCGCATTAGGCTTGGGGAAGTGGGGGACTGGGGGTGGCTGTGAGCCCCCCAGGTGCTGCTGAGAATGAGGGTGTGTGGGGAGGAAAGAAAGTTGTGTGCTATTGCACGTAGTGAGACGTGGGAGAGAGCAATGCTTTGAGTAATCCCCCAAAAAATAAATGCCAGAAATAGTTATTCACAAGTGCATGGAAGCAGAACCATGCAAGTAATCCAATGGGAGTTGCAAATCTGAGGCTGGACAACCAGCAGCGGGGAGGTAGGTGCACGTCCTTCCATCACAAGTTCCACCTTATGTGCCAAGCACCCCCATCCCGACCCCATAGGGCAGCCCCTGTCCTACATGCCCAACAAGCACCACAACAGCCTCACCCTCCAGCCCCCTCTGGCTGTACAGACACTGCTGGTGCTGGGGCGGCACTGTGCCAGGAGCTTCCAGCACCCGTTGGGACAAAGGCACTTTGTGCAGGGCCAGTGGCATGGCTGTGCCTCATGCTGTGCCCCGGGGAACAGGAACCCCCTACAGCGTGTTGCTCTTGGGGTCGAGGAGAAGGCAGAGCCACACAGGGACAGGGGATAACGTTGCAGCTGTACCTCCCCTGTGAGCCCTCTGCAGCTTTCTCTCATGTCCTTCTCACCTGCACCATTCCTTCACACTCCTCCCAGACCTCTCACTCTCCTGCCACAAAGAAAAGTACTTAATTAGGAATAAGGCAGCCCAAGAAGTCACAGCACCCCAGTGGCTCTCCACATGCTTTATTTGCTCAGCATCCACCACAGCCACCCTGGAAGAAAACAGTGGCCAACAGTGGCTGTTTGCTTCTCCCTCTCCAGTCTTAAAACAGCTCCCAGAGGCAAGAAGAGGGTCTTTCCAGTCAGCCTTCTATACAAATACCTTCTCTATACCCTGTCCGACCAGCTAAGAAATGCCATCCAGCTCAAATCCCACTCCCCTCCTGAGAACGGCCCCAAGCAGTCAGAGCAGAAATTCAGCACGCAGAACATGCAGGCAGGGTGGAAGCTGTGCAGGAGCGGAGAGAAAAGGGAGCACCTGAACGAGGCAAAGCCTCAGACCTTGCAGAGAGAGGGACAATTCCTGAGCCGGCTTTCACCAGGTGGTGCCTCCACATCCCTCTCACCCCTGCAAAAACCCTGAGGCAGCTCCCCTCCTCCAGAAGCATCACCCGGCCATCAGGAGACAGCAGCAACCCGGTCCCACAGAACAGGATGGCCCTGCACAGCACACTGGGAGTCATGGCTTCCAGGCCATGGTGGGGTTGTGGGTCATCCACAAGGCCCACCTCGCCAGGAGTTCCCTCCCTGTACCTAAGTTTCCACCACAGGGAAAGGGGCCCATTAGGAAGCAGAAGGGCCCTGGTTAGTAGTGTGGCCCCTTTGTTCCCGGAAGCTCCCGCGCCTGTCAGCAGCCCCGCACAGAGATGGGCCCCCAGCTAAGCCCCGTCTGGGCCGGGGCTCCCCACACCTCCATCACTGGCTCTCAGGCAGACCCAGTGCCGTGCCACTGCCTGGGCCATGCTTGGCGAGCTGCCGCAGGTCCCGCACCGACCTGACGGCCCACTGGGCCAGCTCCCGCAGCACCCCCAGGCCTCGCAGCTTCTGCTCAAAGAGGCTGAGGCGTGGGGGTGCAGGGGGCTCGGAGCCCTCCTCAGCAGGGGCCCCGCGGCTCTCCAGCTCCAGCAGCTCCTCCAGGTGGTAGGCAAAGGCCGAGACCTGCAGCAGCACGGCCGCCAGCGCCGGGCCCAGCTCAGCATCGGCGTCTCCCAACTGCTCCCGCTGCTCCTCCAGCATCTGTGCCAGCAGCGTGCGGAAGGCCCGGTAGGCTGCCAGGTTGTCCAGGAGGCGCTGGGTGCCGGTCTGCTCTGCCCAGCGCTCCGCTGCTGCCGCCGGCACCCCATCCACCGCCGCCACGCTGATGGAGGCGTCCAGGCCCTGCCGCTCCACCTGCGGGACAGACAGCTGGGATGGATGCCTGCACAAGGGGGGCCTCCAGCATCCCGCCCCGAGGAGTCTCACGGCAGCAGCCTCCCGCCTCCACTCCCAGCCCCGAGAGCAGGGCAAACTCACATAGATGTCCAGGAGGTCGGTGACATCTGAGCGCATCTTCCTGGCCAGGCGGATGCCGCGGCTGCACAGGTCGTGGTGCCGAAGAGTGGCTGAAGAGGTGTCTGCTGCCGCCATGGCCCAGGCGGCCGTCCCGGACTCACGGCGCAGTGCCCGCGCAGCCCCGGGAGGACAATCCCTTGCTGAGCTGGTGCATTCCAGCCGGGAGCTCTGCTCACGCGTCCGCTGGCCCGGCTCTCCCCCTCTTCCGCGCCTGGGGCCTGGCACGACGCTGCAGATTCCCGCCTCTGGGATCAACAGCAACAGATTATTTCCCTAATTCCCCACTCTTTGCCACTCTAAGCTCGTTGCCCAAAACGCTCTCACCCGGCAGCGACAGGCTCCTTCCTGGGGGCACAACGAGCCCCGCTCTAATCCCTGGCTCAGGCCGGAGCACGGGAAACCGCTGCCGGGAAGAGGTGAGCAGAGCCGGGACGTTGCTCAACAGCTCAGCCCAAGCAGCAGGCTGGGGCCGGAGCAAGGCGCAGCGCTGGGGACAGAGCGAGGCCCAGCCGGGGGCTAGGATACCCCTCACCCTACAGCCTGACCCCAGCAGCTGCCTCCCTCCCTTTTCCTCAAGGCGGTGGGAGCCCCCGGACACCCCTACCCCAGAGGTATGTCCCACAGCAGCAGCCCCTCAGCACGAGTACCACAAACAAACAGCCCTTGGGGTTGGTTTGTTTTCCTCAATACATTTATTTTGGTTACGTGTTACCCAGATGAAAAGAAAAACAGAGTAGAAAAGCAGCTTCCCTTGGCCACCACAGCAGCACCCAGCACCAGGCCCCACAGCCCCCACAGGGCCCCCACAACCTGCACCCATCTCCTCCTACATTTCAGGGTTTTTAATGGGGTCAGGGCCCCGGCTTCCTTTCCAGGAAGGAGAACAATAAAATAAATACAGGGGAAAAAAATACAAAAAAAGTTTATTGCAAACTACTACAATAATTTATTGAAGCAAACTGCATGCGAGTGAAGGAGAGACACGCAGAGGAGGAGCTGCAGGAGGGCTGTGTCAGTTGTAGGGTTTGAGAGAGAGAAAGGAGTTACATCAGACTCTGCCGCACTGAGGGTGAGCAGGCTGTGGTTAGAAGACAGACAGGCAACTTGCTGAGACAGAAAAAAAAAAAAAGGGAAGCAATGAGGGCATGGGAGGGTAAGGCAGGGACCAGAGGGGTTCAGGCCAGGAGCAACACAGGAGGCAAACGAGCCGCTCAGTCCTGCACCCCACAGCACATAGCAGTGCTTGGGGCAGGGGAAGGACGAGGCCTCGCCTCCTGGCCAAGCCCGGCATTGCATCACCAGCTGCAAGCAAGCTCCTGACCCAAAAGCATTCATTTTAGTGTCAGAGAGCAAACCCCAATCTCTCCCATTTCATTTAGTGTTCTGTGCAAGGCTCTGCCTGCCATGCAATGCTCCCTGGAGTGGTGACAGGGCACGTGAAGCAGCTCCTAACTTGGGGGATCGATCTGCAGCTGCCAGCGGGCATGGCACAGTGCAAGCTGTGTGCTCCCCTCCTTAATTCCCCTGGATAGAAGAGCCACACTGCTGGGGATGAACCCACCTCTGTGCACTGCATGGTGCCTCTTCAGTTAGCAGTGCTTCACAAAGGGAATTCCAATTTGACCCAAGCAAGAAGCAGGCCATGCCAGCTAAAGCAACTGCTTTGTTTAGTGTACTCCCACACCACCATGCCAGGAGTGCTGTGCTCAGCCTTCCACTCACCCTCCAGCTCACACACACAGGAGCCACAGTACAGGACCAGCGAACGCCCACACCCAGGGCACAGACCAACACAGAGCATCCCTGCAACAGCAGCGCTCTGCCTTGCTCCAACACAGACTTCAATGTCAGTGGGAAGGGAAAGGGGAAATCAGGACAAGTGGCCCAGTAAGTGCTGTCAGACTTTGGGCTACAGCTGGATTTCCAGGCAGCACAGGCGACAGAGTGGGCGTTTGGAGTCAGTTTCCTGTCAAAACTTTCCAATTCAATTCCATGTTTTATTGCTGATCTCCAGACCCCAGATACTTGACTTTGCCTGGCTGCTGTTACAGACCAGTTCTGCTGAACTCAGGCTTGGACAAAGCACTTCAGCTCTGTTCCCAGCACATAAACACAACTGAAAAAACAAGTAAACTGACAGAAAGCCCAGGTTATTGGTCACCTCTTCCAAACACACAAAGAATTCAAGGCCACCTAGTCTCCACACACAGCTTCAGATAACAGAGCAAAAAGATCCGAGCCTAAAGACCAGACATCATTTCCTATGCAAATTCTTCCACAGGCTCTGAGCTGTCCTAACACACCAGCAGGCAATGACCACCCCAGGGAGCAGAGATGGCTGAGCACAAGCGAGGGGCTCAGCACAGCACACCCCATTACAGAGGCACGGACAAACCGACAGCCTCTACTCCCACGTCAGCCCACTGCCTTGGATAGATGAGCTAAAGACAACCATACCCGATCTCTGCAGAGGAGCACCACTGTCCTGGGCCATGAGAACAAGTATCCTGACTAATGCTGTCCTTCCCGGCAAGGCGAGGGAGTAAGGGGAGCAAAAAGAGCTGAGCTGGGAGGGAAGGAGGGAGATGAGAGGCGGTTGTGCCATCACTCACCTCATCCTCCTGCTAAAACGCTGCCGCAAGGACTCCACTTCTCTTCTCTGGGGCTCTCCCTCTGCTCTGGAAATCCATGAGGTCTGACTGCAGCACGCTGCTTTCACCCCAGCTCTCCGAGCTGCTGTTACATGGCATGCACGTTCCCTACGGCTCTCTGGTGGGAAGGAGCCTGCTGGGAAGCAGCCTGAACCCCTGCTACCCCACCCGCCAAGAACATAACTAAAAAATACCGACCCTTTTATCAATAAATAAGGAATCTCGTTACCACAACACAAAAACGAAACATGTTCAAAGTGCAAATTACTGTCGTCAAACCGGGATGCTCCTCCTTGCCTCTCCCACGCAGGGCTCCCGTAGCCCCCGGGCCTCTCCAAGCAAACATGATCTATGAGCCAGGGCGTTCCCTCTGCTTCCTGCCAGGGATGGGGCCAAGTGTGGTGGGGGACAGGGACTCCTTCGCAGCCTGCCCCGGCAAGGGGGCCTAAAGTGCCGAGCCAAACTCCCACCCCGGGATGAAGAGTGAGGCTGCGAGGACTAGAGTTGCAGAAATGCATAGAAGTGGGACCACGGGGCAAAAAGGGAGTCCTAAGAAACTTGTCCAGAGCACACCAAATGCTTCCTAGCTTGCAAACAGGGCCAGGTCAAAGAGCCAGAAAGGCATCTACTTCGGGGTAGAGCGAAGGGTTTCAGCCTTCCCCCTCCCTCGGAGAAATCTGTCACTCAGTCCGACTTGCTCTGGTAATGGCAGCGCGCGCCCCTTTTCTGCAAAGGAGCTGTGGGAGACAGAAGTGGTTGGGAGAAAGAGGACGTGCTGTGATCCACGCTGAGGGGAGCAGACCCTTCGGTTACTTACTAGTATTTTAAGTTTTGTTTAACTTTTCTCTCTTTCAACGCGTCTCCATTTTTTTTTTTTTTTTCCTTTTAAATAGAGTCCAAACAGTCCCAGCACCCACGTGCTCCCCACCCACTAGGGTCCAGTGGAGTCTGAATCTTCGATGAGCACCTCCGTGGTGGCTCCCAGGATCTCTGTGTTCATCACCAGCCCTTCAGGGTTGGCGCTGCTGCCGCTGCCTACAAAGAGCTTGCCGTCAGCCACCAGGCTCACACGCTCCGCCCCGCCGCAGTACGTCTTCGGCATCCCATCGGGGTTCAGCAGCAGGCAGTCGGTCGGGGCAGTGCTGCCCAGGGGGTCAGGAAGAAGAGGGAGGCCCTGGCCATCGGTGGGCGGCGCGATGGCCTCGGGGTTAGTGCCCAGAATGTCAGTGCTGGTGATCAGGGCACCCGCGTTGGCCGCCAGTGCTTCAGCAATAAGCACTTCTGGGTGGCTTTTGGCTTTGTGGGCCACGACACTGTCCTTCTTCTCAAATTTCTTGCCGCAAATGTTGCAGGAGAACTGGTAGAAGGAGTCCGCATCGTGTTTCTTCATGTGCCAGTTGAGGGAAGCTTTCTGCCGGCATGTGAATCCACAGATCTCACACCTGGGGAAGGGAGAAAGGGGAGGTCACAACACAGCAACATTGGCACACGTCTGTGGAAACTGCTGGAGTAACGAGGCAGCCCAGGAAAAGAATGGGCTCTGATCAACGCGGGCTGTCACTGTAGTGCCAGCTCTTCCTGTTATATCACTCACGCTCCTCAGATCTCTGCCGAGGCACTGCCTCGAGGACCAAGCAGCACTTCAAACGCTCCCACAGAGGTGCGTTTCAAGAGGGCCAGGACTGCACAAGTAGGTTCCAGCCCTGACTTCAGAGCTGCCCCTGAGCTCGGTGTGCATGTATCTAGGGGTGGCTCAAAGGAGGAGAGCAAAAAGGTACTCACTGCAAGGGCTTCTCGCCTGTGTGGATCATTCGGTGCACCGCCAAGTTATGAGAGCTCTTAAACGCCCGGGCACAGTACTCACAGATGTAGTCCCTTTGATCTGAAAAGCAACACCAGCCAGAGCATTACTCTCCTGCAGACCTGCTCCCTCTCCCTGCTCTCATGTGCTGCAGGTAAAGCCGCCCACAAAGCAGCAGAAGCAGAAATGCTGGGAGGCCTGCAGGCACAGCAAAGGAAGTGGCATACCACAAGACACCACAGTAGCTTGATCTGGAGGGCTAAGGAGTGATAGAAGAGTCTCAATCCATTCTGACCAATACTGAAGGAGTGGTAAATTAGGATAAAGCTTGGCTTGTTTGATTGTTGGCAATACTTGCAATGATACTTGCCAGTGGGTGAATTAGGAACTCTGTAGCCCATTTCTGTCATTCCCTTAGAAGATGGTAACACAGAAGGGAATATTACCCTGCCATTGCTGCACATCCCTACCGTCTGCCTCACCTTCACTCCCACCTCAAGCCGTGGGCATTTTTCTTTTTGCCTCCCTGCACTGTTCACCAACCCAGCAAGAAGCCAAGATCCTCCTCCTCCTCCCCATACCTGTGTGGTGCTTGGCATGCCGCAGGAGCTGCTTCTGCAGTCGGAAGAGCCGACCACAGGAGGGATGGGGACACACATACTTTTTCTTCAGCAAGTGTTGGTACTTGATGTGATGCTGAGAAAGAAAAGCAAAAGGTTGTAAGCTCTCTTTTTGATTGGCTAAGGAGGAGGCTGAGGCACACTGATCCCAGGTGGCCCCTTGGCAGGGCATCAAACTCCAGTCGCTAACAAGACACCCTTACATGCAGAGGAGAAAGCCCAATGAATGTAGACATCCAGTAACAGGACAGACACAGAGACACGTGGCCTGATGCAAACTGCCATTCCCTGCCCTCACACAGACAGCATTCAAGAAGTAGAAAATCCCAAATACCTGCAGGTAACGCGGGTGGGCCAGGACTGTGCCACAGCCTTCCATCTCACAGCGGACGTACTGTATTGGAGGCTTCTTCCTAGGAGGTCAGTAAGAAAACAAGCAGTGATCAGCTGACACATCTGAGGGGAGGACAGCAGCCAGATGAGTGAATGTGAGCGCAGCTCAGTAATGTGAGAGCAAGGGATTATTGCTCCAGTATTCCCAATGAGCTGTGCTGACAGACTTTGGCCAAGAGCCCCCTCTGCTTCTAGCAAGACATGAGGGCTCACACAAGGACTAAGAAAACCCCAGAGGATGCCAGGCTCCCCAAAACCCCTGCACACTGCCATGGCAGGAATCCAGCCAGATGGGGAAAAACAGCTGGGAAGAAAGCAAACCCAACATCCATAGGGAAAAAGAGGAATGAAAGCAGGGGAGCCAACATATGTCACTATTTCCTTCTTTTCTTTAAGGCTGATCTTTGTATTGTGTGAGAGAGGTGCCTTTTGAAACAATTGACAGCTCTGTGCATGACACAAAGGAACTGAACTGAGTAGAGGGGACCACTTACCTTCTCTTGGGCAATCTTGGGCTCTTGTCATCTTTTCTTCTCCGTCCTCTCCTATAGCATATAATAGAGTTACAGACAAAATTGTAGGAGGCTTCTTTACACCGGCACTAGGCAGAGGTTTTCAGCTGAGTGCCATAATACTACAGAACTCCTCTACAGTCTTAGGCTGAAAAGTAACATTGCACCCAGCAACTCAAAATCAACCACCACCCACTCTGGATCAAAATGCCTGAAGAGTTTCAAAGGAGAGCCTGCGCAATAGATGGGCAGGTTTCCCTCCAGCAGACATCACACGCTTCACATTTTTCTTTTACATCTGTCAATGTCCAAGTTATTTGCAGTCCTTGATTACATTCAGGCCTTTCCAAGCTGCACATGAGCACACAAGATTCTGCTCTAAGTTCCTGCTGTAGACAGTTAGCGAGTTATTGCCTCATTAACTGCAAGCCCAAGAAAAATCAATCAAGAATAAGTTTGATGCAGATTCAGAGGAAGGCAATGTTCTCAAGAAATAAGTGCTTTGTGTGGTTTGCTCTCACAAGACCTCCCATTTCCTAATGCATTTTTAATAAACATATAATTCTGCCAACACAGTCCAGAACTGATGGTGCCCTCTATTTCCTCTGCTCTGTTGGGTAACATTTCATGCCATGTGAAAAACATCAGCCTGCGTGGCTAGGAAGGAGGGGATTGATGACCTGGCAGCTATTTTTCAGCCCTCTGAACTAACTAGAGCAGCTTGCACACCTGTCAAGACAAATCTATGCCCTGATCAGACCTGTGTTTACATGTACAATATACCTTCCCAAGCAACACCTCTGCCCAGAAGATTGCACCTGCTTGATCACACTGCTGCTCCAAGACATTTAGTGCAGATTGATTAATTCTTTTCTAGCCCATGCTGAGACATTTTACTGATGGCGAGACCGTGCCAGTAAACGAGCTGAGCAGGCACTCTGCATTCAAGCCAAGCCTTCAGGAGCAGCACAGGTTTTCTTACATGTAAAAAAAAGTGTCTGATCCAAACAACACAACCACAAAGCCTCAGAAAGCCTCACGTGGCATTAAAAAAAAAAAACAAACAACAATATCTTCGCAAAAATACTTCTCTCCAATGTCAATCAGCCTTGCTGCAGCTTAGAAGCAGCATGAGAAACTGAAACAAAAGTGTGCAAAGCCCCACGCCGCTGCCAGCAGAGGGAGCTCCTTTTGTTCCCATTTCTCATAGAGGAGATCAAGTGCAAAAGCTGTTTCTTTTCCTCTATCCCAAACAATGGCTTTGACCCAAACGCATAAATGCAGCACTGAAGCACACCCAGGTAGGTATTCTGAGGCTCCACTCCAAGCACCAGTGATGACCAGGCAGCTTCAGTCGGTTCTCTCTGTTTCTCCAAAAGGAGGGATAACACAGCTGGTTTTCCTGAGCTCTGGTGCATAAATCCCCAGTGTACCAAGAGGAGGTTTCCCACATGACCTGTATGAAGTACTCTACCTCTGGGCACACACTGGAAGAGCTCTGGCCTTCCCAGACTAGCTTTCTAACACACTTCAGACTGCTGAGTTTTAAAATCTCTACAGTATTTCACACAGTGTGGCCGTATCCAGGCAGGCTGACAAAGCCCCAGCATGGAAAAATACTGCCTTAACTAAATGAAAACATCACTTCTTACTTTCCCTTGCCAATCATGAGCAGGACACTAGGAAACAGTACTTCAGTCAGAGCAAGAGGCTCTGCCCTATTATCTTTCAGGCCCAGAGGGGAAAAACAACAACAACACTGTTGTATGCTAGCAAGAATGCAACATACACTGTACATGCTGGTACATATAACTGCAGAATTTTTACTCACTTCCTTGGTGGTTCTTCATCTTCCCGAAACTCACTCTCTTCTTTTACCTCTACTTTAATCTCCTTCTGTTTCTCTTTTTCTTCTTTTCCCTTGCCAGCTTTTCTCCTTTGCTTTGGAGCTTCCCTACAAAGACACAAACACAATGTATTACTCCAATATTAATTGGTATCTATTTAAAGATACCCTCATGCCTCTGTCTTCCTCTGAGCCTCTACACCTCTGGCTTGCTGTAACTGGTTCTCCACCATATTAGCACCAAGGGCTGTCTCTCCTTCCATACTCTTTAAAAAGCACTGTCCACTCTTTACAAACAGGCAAAACCTGGATAGGAGTTCAAGTTTTAATCAAATCCCACTTCTAAGCAGAAGTGGGATGGAGGTCTAAGGATGCACCTGACTGTCAACAGGGCTCTAAAAGCTTCAGACCACCTGAGAAAAAACGTTCCCAAGAGGTGAGGGAGATAGGGAACACACTGAACTCAGTGGGAGCTACTCCATGTCAGCAACCAGCATGGTTTCTCCGGGTCACATTAAGCTAGTTCAACTAAGTTATGTTTTCAATCTAAAGACACAATAAGTAGGTAATCTATTATACTTTTCGAGATGGGGCTTGTAGGTTTCATCTCTTGGATCATCTTTGAAGGGAACTTCTTCCTCACTGGCAAGGATCTCCTCCTCATCATCACTGCCAGGAGAAAAGGAGAACAGAGGAGTTAAGCAGAGACAATTGAAGCACTACTGCAAGAATATATATGCAATTTCCCATAGAATGGGAAAGACATGCAGCAATTTTCATCCCTTGTTTGCACTAAGGAGCACAGGTAGGCAGAGTAGCATCCTATTGAGAACAGCTACAACAGTTACCTGCTGCACAGGGAACAAAGCTTCCAAAGCTCCACACTGACCAAACCCAATTCTCCAATACCTCCTGACACCTGCAGCCCATCAGCAATCCAAGCTGAAAATGTGAAGGGCCAGGACTGCACGAGAACACAGCTGCCACCCCTCCACAGACCGTGCCACAAGCATTTGAAAAACTGCTCATATGTTGCTTTCTTGACACTAAACGCAAAGAACTGTCGCAAAAATAAAGTTTCCTACCTGATTCCAGCTGGAGACTGATGCTCTTCTGTGACCTCTGAAAGGAAAAGTCACCATTAGGTTTCAACCTGCGTTCGCTGCAGTGAGCTCATCTGTCTCAAGATACCTCCGCCGACATTCAGCGCCAGGAGTGCTGGTGGCAGAAGGCACTCGTGACAAAGCAGCACCACGCCTGGAGCAGCCACAGTCAGCGCACAGCTCACCGAGCTGCACCCACACGCAGCTCCCTTCACAGGTTCCCACCAGTTGCCCATCTTCAGGCGCCTCACACCAAACTGCTTCCCACATACCGTATTCCAGCTGGTCGGCGTTCGGTTCCGACTTGCAGACGAGCTGCAGGGAGCCAGTCTTGGACCGGGAGGCACGCGAGTTCTCGGCTTCACGCTGGCGGGCGGCAGTGGCCGACCTGCTGCTGCGCCAGCTCCTGCTGGGCCGGGCTGTGCTGACTGGAGAGCCCTGGCTGAGGGCAGGGGAAACCTCCTCCTCCTCCTTCTCTTCTTTGGGATCTGAAACACCATTGAAATCTCACTGTTAATCAACGAGCAGTTTCAAAATCTCCCCATAGTTAAGGTCTTGTTTGGGGAAACCCCTACGCACACGCTTAATCTGAAGTGTACGTTTGGTAACAATCCTGAGGAACCTCAGCTGGATGCTTCTGGTCTCGTGCTGGAGCGAAAAGCATCACAAGCACCGTCAGGTCTGCCTGCTCATTTAGTGCTTCCACAGGTGGTTTCTCTTTGGCTGATGGCTCACCTCCAAATACATTTTGGCAGGACAACAGAACCAACTAAAATGTGCACGCGAGCAAGTTCATCTCTTTAAAAATTAAAATTCCAAGTACAGTTCACCTGATCTCACTTCCTGGTGGTTGCTGGAACACCGGGCCTTAACACACTCAAATGCTTTTTGACATTTCACCAACGACGTGCTAAAGGAATCCATCCTGAGGAGCTAGCCAGGCTCTGTGCTCCAGCTCTCTCCAGCTCTGCCACTGCGTTAGCACACTGGCACAGGGCCTGAGCCAGGCTCAGCTCTGAGACACTCCTCTCACTGACATCCATTTGCATGGCTGTGTGGCCTTCCCCAGAGGGCAGCCAGGCATGGGGAGAGGGGCTGGATGCCAAGCTGTGTTGCTGTGCTTCCCCAGAGGGCTTCTGGACGTGAGCTCCACGCTGAACCCACACTCAGCAGGGAACAGAGGCCCCCTGATGTCCCCTGCCCAATCAGCTCTTCTCTCATTTACTACCAAATCTTTGTGATAGAACTTCTGGTAAGCTGCTTGTTTGGGGCCCCTCCCCAGGCCCTCATTAACAGAGGTGGAGCGACCAACCTTTGACTGAAAAAATATGACTGGAATACAGAATATAAAGCTTCAAAACAGCAACTAAGTCTGATGCTTTATATACACAAAGCCACCTTCATTACAAAACATGAACTATGCCTTCTCTCTGCCTTCCTGGTTGCGTGGACCTCAGCACCAACTACACTTACTTTATGCTTTTAATCCTAATTCTGAACATCCTTAGTTTTCTGAACACCAGATCAAATTCAGAGACACTTGGAAACCATTCTCTAGCATTCTTGCCATAGAGCACCACTATTCTACACACACACTGCTGCCCTCGAAAGACATTTACTCCCTTGGCAGATCAGGAATTTGGCTGATTTCTTGGTAAGAGCTGATGTTTTCCACATTATACATAAGAGTTGAAGCAGACCTCTATCAGAACACGATCCTACAAAGCACACCACAGACACAGCTCACCCAGCAGTTTTGCTCCACTTCTCTGAAGGTGTGAACGAGCCTTTTCCTGTGACACTTTCACCCCCACTTCAGCAGCAGATTTGCTGCTTTTTTATACACACTGTGAATACTTCCGTGCCTCTGAGAAATCACAGTAAGAGGTGCTCCCTTCACTGATTACACCTTACAGTAATTAACATCCCTCCTCGGACACCACACTTAACCTGGTGAAATCCCTCTCCTCCTACCAATGCACCTTTGCAGAAAGCCACATGCTCCTCAGTTAACAGGTTTTGGCTAATTAGAGCAAGAAGCAAGATAAATGGAACACATGTTGCTATTACAGATAATCAGGCTCTGTTCTTTCAACCAAAAAGGTTGCTGCTCTAATCTCTCCAGACTGAAACAGAGGGAGAAGTTTAAATGAAAAGGCTGCTGTTGACTCTGCATTTGATGTGCATAAACTTGTTAATACCATCAGCTCCGGCTAACAGCAGCTTCTGCAGTAGGTTCCTGCCCCCCCAATAAGGCACCTGGAAAATGGATTGTACACCAGCATCCTGTTATTTCCTTGCAAGTGGCAACAGCAGTGACGGACATCAGGTCACAAGAACTGCAAATCCAGAGGACAAATAAGAGCATGAGGTGAGGATGCACCTCTGGTGAGAAACAAAAAATGCAGGGAGCATTGCTTCTCAGATCAGCTGTCACAAAGCAAATGATGGGCCTCCCTTCTGGCAGCAACTCCAGATTAAGACCCAGCACTGCTGTCACTTTCCCAAATCCCATTTCACAGGGCAGTGGGCAGCAGAAGCTGTGACCTGGCCAAGCTGCTGTGCCAAGGAATGCTCCTGCACTCACTCCCTGCAACTCCCCAGTACCGATGCTATCTATCTGCCTCCTTCCTCTGCAAAAATCAGCTGCAGGAACTGGGTGGGCGCCAGCATCTTACAGAAAATCATTCAAGAGTTATGGGGAAAATCCTCTTCTTAAAGTCCTACCAGTCCTTCTCATCTAATCTTGGGAGTTTTTCCTACCTTGAACTCCCTTAAACAGTAACTCTGTGACAAGCAGCTGTATTCTGAGATGCTTTCACCATTCTGCTGATCCTCCCCAACTGCCTTTCAACTAACAGCATCTAGGGTGCAAAACACACAGATTAGC
The DNA here is from genome assembly GCF_019232065.1 of Centrocercus urophasianus. Lineage (NCBI taxonomy): Eukaryota > Metazoa > Chordata > Aves > Galliformes > Phasianidae > Centrocercus > Centrocercus urophasianus. Next base: position 94,249 of record NW_024885128.1, on the reverse strand, counting down.
AACGGACCTTAATTTAGCAGGCATCAACCATCCTTCCATGATATGATCTCTTAAGAAAACATTAGTGACAGAAGGGAAAGCTGAGAGGCAATGAGATGCAGAGATGGAGCTCTGCTGTAGTGGTTTGGAGAAGCAAACGAAAACACTCCGGGGAGGAGCTTACGCCAAGAACATCTATCCTCACTCAACACGCTGGCCATCACAGCCCATGGCACTCTTGGGAATTAGCACAGCCTCTTGCACACTCAGTAATTACGTCCCTAGAGCACAACACACAGGGATATCCAACCAAAGAAAGCATCTCTATCTCAGAACCCGTATCCGTTTGTTTGATGTGTAACAGCATTGCCACAAACAAAAGGTATAAATCCCAAAGTCCTGCAGACAAACACATCCTTACCCTAAATCATAAATCAGAATGCTCACACCTTCAGGTGCCTTGCTTCTGTGTCACTCCCTCAGACCCCACAGCGTTTTCTTTATAGGAGGCTTCTGTGAGAGCAGGGCACCTGTTGCATCCAGCAATATGAAAAATGAAGCAGTAAGCACCATAAGCATGTCTGTGTGACTGACAGAGAGGTGACAAGGGCTGGAGCAGTAAACACACATCCCACAGCCAACAACTGAAGAAAAACAAAGTCCCGGGCACGTACCAAACACTCGCTGTCAAGAGCAGAAAGTCCAAACAAACTGCACTCCCTTAACACCCACCAACAGCTCCTTCCTCAGAGAGCTTCCAGCCGTCTCCTGAGGACTCGATGACACTGTGGCCACGCTGCTCCCCACATGGGGAGAGACAAGCGGGTGGCCACAGCCATGGAAGGCTCATCTTTCTCTGATACTCCACCACAGCATCTCAGAAGTGGGTTCCACCACCTGCTGCCATGGCTCAAAGAACCACAGGAAGTGCTCAACTCACAGTTTGGTAATAGAAGGGCATGGAGTTCATTCATAAAATACATATTCCGATAATTCAAGTTGTTCAGGCCAAACAGAATTGAGAATTATTTCCACATGAGCGCACGTGTCACAGAGCACCCAATGTGGCATACACTGCACAACTATACAAGTCCATTTTTAAGCTGAGATTAAATGTACTCCTTCTGAAAGTAGTATCTCTATAGAAACACATTAGGGAAATATTGCAATTGCGTGACTAAGCAGCCAGGAAACACAACTGCTGTGGCTGGCAGCACAGCTGCTCTCATGCATACGGGCATGGCAACAACCATGCACTGTGGCACACCACAGCACTGACTTCACCCTCCTGCAATCTCCCCATCAGACCCACAGAGATGGACCTTTGGAAACAACACACAGCACTTCATCTGCCAGAATCCAGAGGCTCCTCACTGCCAGAAGCCTTGCATGCAGGGAGAACTGCTGTCTGCTCGTACCTCATTGGGCTCCTTCACACATTTTATGCTGAAGGCAAAAAGAGGGGACCAGGGTAGAGCTCCCCTCCTGCACACACATGACCTGTCTGCAAGGAATGCACCTTCACCACTCTGTTTTCATGCCTTTCCAGAGAAGGACACAAAAGAAATGTAATAAAACCTTCTTCCGCTCTCACATCCAAGGTCAGTTAGGACTCCTGGAGCCTCAGCTTTAAGAAGGTACTCCATCAGAGAGACAGCAAACCTGTGAAATGTGTCCCTTCCAAGAACATCCCAAGAACTGGGGTAAGAACGGGACTACCCCATTTCGTATGCTTTGGTGTATTCAAAACACTGGGAAGAACCATCAAAATATGTTGTTAGCACTTCCCTGCACACACCAAGTGGCAGTGCCATGACACTGTTATATGCTGCAGCAACTTTTTTTCACCCAGAAGGATGAAGAGGATGAAGTTTTTACTGCATGAAAGGATGAGCAGAGCATCACGAGCAGTAAACACACATGGGCTCTGTGCTCAGCACACTTTAGTTAGTTCTGCAAAACCATGCCTTGTCAGCTAGAATTGTGACAGATTCCACCCAAGAGGAATAAAGTTGTAATGCTGTCAGATTTATAGAACTATAAGGGCAGACTTCAAATTCTAGGTACAAACTGCAAACAAGAACTGAAAAGCTCCAGTAGGAAAAGTGAACCCATTCTCACAGCAACACAACATTCCTTGTTTTTTCTTCCTGTTATAATTCTCCTGTGCCAGATCATGTGGAGGGACAGATATTCTGCCACTGATCATGCTGCTGCCAAGGCCTGCTTCATAGCAGTTATTAAGACACTGTTATCTCTCCCTCCAAAATCTCAACAAGTTGCACTTGATGATCCTTACGGGTCGCTTCCAGCTCAGAATATTCAACAATTCTATGATCCCTGCGGAAGGAGCAAGGCACAAGATTCACCACTGCTACACATCGCAAGGCCAGAGAAGGTAAGTAGCTGCATACCCACCTGCACACATCTAGCACGTGTCCCTGCACACCTACACCTCTACTCTGAACAGCCCAGTGCAGATGTGAGCCCAGGTGACCCAGCAGCTGCTCAGGGGCTGGCAGACCGCAGCGCAGCAGGCTGCACTTCTGCTAGCAGAGGGATACCCTAGTGGTTATTTGGGAGAACAAAGTTTTTGCAAGTTGGACACACGTGAGCAGCACAGGAAGCTTACGGCAGTTCCACAGCTCTGAGAGAAACCCTGGAAAGGAACTGCATGCCCCCACACACCGGGGCTTTCTCCTAAAGGAAGCTCCAGCAGACACGTGGCTGCCTGCATGAGAGAGCCCTGCTTTTAGCACAGCACACAGGACACACCGGGCTCTTACCTTTGCCAGCAGCTTTATCCGTGCACCTGGGGAAAACAAAAGTAGGGCGTAAGAGCCAGCTCCCAACGCTCCGCGCTGCACCTGCGGGACCACCCCAGGCACAGCCCCGGAACGCAGCCGCCCCACCGCGCCCCCGAACCGGAGCGGGGCCACCCGGGGCATAGGACGGGGAAGGCCGCACTCACCCAGCACGGGGCGCTCCCTTCCTGGCGGCGGGCGGCGCCTCGGCGGCGGGCTGCTCCGCGGCGGCGGGTCGGGCCCCGGGGCTGCTCCGCCGGCGCCGGGGATACTCGGCCTTACGGCGGCGGGAGGCGGCGGCTCCCCCCGCGGCCCGGCTCCGCTCCCGGCCGCCCCTCAGCACCCGGCCGCCGCCGCCGCCGCCGCCACTCTCCTCCCCCTGCTCGGCGGCGGCTGCAGACGGGCGACGGCGTCCCGATGGCGGCGCGGGTTTCTCGGCCGCGGGCGGCGGACCCTGGGCAGGCTGTTGCTGCTGCTGTTGCTGCGGCTGCTCCTGCTGCTGCTCGGCGCCCGCCGGCTGCTCGGCGCCCGCCGGCATCGGGACGGCGAGCGGACGGGCAGCGTCTCCGCGCCGCTCCCGCCCGCCCCACAAACCTCACGCCGCCCCACTCCGGGCTCTCACCCAATCACAGCCCGGCCTCCACGTTCACGCGGGGCCGCCCAGCGCCCCGCCCCCTCCCGGCACCCACCAATCCGCAGGGCCCAAGCGAGAACTCCCCGCCCCGCGACTCCGCCTCCCGCGGCCCTCCCGCCTTTCTCCGCCGCTCGCGCGCTGCCCAGCCAATAGACGCTCTGTTTGCGGCAGGGCCCGCCCCCACTCTGCCGCGCGGCCAATCGGCGTGCGGCTCCCCGCGCAGGCGCGGCCGCACTCTCTCTCCCGCCTCCACCTTCCCTCCCCCCCCTCCGGCCTGCCCCGCCGTGCCGCCCGCCCGAGTGCGGCCCCTCCGGCTCCCGCTCTGCCGTCCCGTCGCCCGGCCCGCCCGGCCGCCCGCCCGGCCCGGCTGCCGTCGCCCGGTCCTCGGCCCTCGCCGGGCTTCCTACCGCCGCCGCTGCCCGCTCCCCTCCGGCTGCCCCCGAGTCCCCTCGCCCGGCGGGCGGGACCGGGCAGGGGGAACCGTTCTCTCGCCCCTCGCCCCGCGCGGCCGCTCCCTGCAGACGGGATGCGGCGCCGCTCGCGGGCGCGGTGGGGCCCGGTGGCGAGCCCTGGTCGGGGGCTGTCGCTTCTCCTTTAAGAAAAAAAAAAACGCCCCGTCGGGCGGCGGGTGAAAGTCGGTGACAAAATGGCGGCCGGCGCAAGGGGGGCGGGGCCAGCGCGATGAGCTCCGCCCACTTCCGTCGGGTCTCCGCGCATGCGCTCGGCCTGCCGGGAATTGTAGTCCAGCTGGGCGCTGGCGCGGCCAGGCCGGAAGTGGGCGCGGGGCACGCTGGGGGCTGCGGGGTGTCCGCCGCGGCTGCCTGCGGGGGTGTGTCGAACCGTCCTGCCTTTAGCAGGCCTGGGTTGGCCTTTGGCGTTTAATTCCGGTCTGTCAGTCGACAGAGGGGCAGTGAGAGTGCTCAGTAACCTGTTGTTCTGTGGAGAACCACAGCCTGATTCCTTCTGGCAAGACCCCAAGCTGTGAGGAGGAGGTGCCCGTCCTGATGCCAGAGCTTCTCTGGGTTAATTGCTCCTTTGTAGGCAGGGCATGAGATTGCTTAATACTCATCAAAATGGCTTGGCTAAAGCACTGTGAACATACAGCTCAGCTCAGGACGGCTCAGCCATCTGCATCCACCGAGCCTGAGTTTTATAACATTACAGCTTCAGGTGCTTCATTGCAATAGAGGCCGTATCTGCACTGAGGGGACAGTCAAATCACTGAGATGCCTACAAATAACCCAAGACCTTCTGCAGACAGGAAGGTTCATTTCTTTTGAAAAGGGAAGTGTCTGACAACCACGCTGCTTCTGAGCCACAGTAAGAATGTAACCACCCACGCTCCTCTTGCCTTTGGGTGGCTCTTGTAATGCTTGCCCTGAAACAAGCTGCGGAGCCTGGAGTTTGGCTCCCGTGCAGCTTTTCCTGAAACAGCACCCTGCTGAATGTCCTTGCTGTGGGACGGTAACGAAAGAGCTGTCACCAGCGTGGACAATGTCAGTAACTAAATGAACCTTGGTGTGCTAGCTTGGTACAAAAGGGCTTAGTTCAGCACCGGTGGCTGAGCTGGTTACAAATGGTTGCTGGTTCCAAATGCTGGGGCTGAAATGGAGGAGGTGGCAGCAGAGATGTGATGCCAGGGAATGTGGGAGGGAGATCAAAGAGATCCCCATGGCATGGGAGGGATGGCAGAATGAGGCTGTAGCAGGACGAGATGTGTTACTGCAGGAGAAGTAGCAGGGAGCCATGGGCTCTGCCAGAATGGCGAGTATCATTTGCTCCCATAGCTTTGCAGCAGCCTTGGAACCATCCAAAGGGGGCTAGCAAGGATGCAGTGTGGGTGCCCTCTCCATGAAGGCACAGATGTGCTGGGGGGATGCAGGGGTGCCTGCTACACATGGGGATGCCATCTCTGCCGTGTAGTGCTGGTGGATCCCAGCAGATGACCACAAGGAACCCAGGTTCCTTGTCAAGTCAGGAGCCCCTTTGTCAGCCACTGCTCACTTTGTTTCCTTTCTGGCCCCAGCCTTCATCACTTGTTACTTGTTGCATGTGATGCGCAACCCACAAAGGAAAAAGCCCAGCGATGAACCCTAGCGTCAGGGGTGGAGGCAAGGCTGGGAGCGGAACTGAGCACTGGTGCAGCCCAGCCTGCTGCTCGCACTGCCCTGCAGAGGCAGGATGGAGGATTTGGGTAAGCTGGGTCGCTCTGGTGCTGGGGAAGGCTGAGCTGGCCCCGTGGCCAAGCTCGCTGCTGGGTCCTGTCCTGGTGGGCTGGAGAGCTTCATCTTTTTTACATTGCTGGGGCAGGTGGGGATGGCACAAAGGGGACGGCAGCAGGGCTGCTCCTCCATCTCGGGGGACAGACGGGCGGTTGAACTTTGCCAAAAATGGAGACTGCTCAAAGGCAGGAAGCAGGCTTCAGTGACGGTGCAATCTTGTCTGTGCACAGTGGGGCCCAACAGCCTGCTGAGAAAGGCGGCACCATGAACAGGGGTGCCCTGGCCCCAGGCAGGGAGACGGGGCCCAGGGGGCAGCTGCCAGGGGTGCCTGTCACCATGTCCTGTCGTGACAGTGGCAAGCTGAAAGTAGAAAGAGAAAGGGCTTTATCCATATGGATATCCCACCACTCTAGGGCACAGGAAGCACCAAGGGTGAACTTTCCTGTGCCAGGGTTGTGCTTGAAGAAACTTCAGGGTGATAGATGTCCATTTGTAAGCTGGAAGCAGCTTACACCTGGGGCACAGAGAGGGGCAACAGATTCCTATTTGCATCTCTCCATGCAGATGCGTTGCTGGCAGAGCTGGAGCAGAGCTCCAAGCCGGCCCCAGCGAGCTACATGTTGCTGACACCCAGCAGCAGGCAGCAGGACGCACCTCCAGGCAAGCCCCCAGCTCCCAGCAACCAGAAGCCACTTACATCAGCAGCCCCAAAGGTAATGCCTGGAGCCTGGGAAGGCCCTGCTCAGCCCACGAAAGGGGTGGGAGTGCTGGGTGAGTGCTGAAAGGTGCTGGGGGCTCAGCCACAGGGATTTGTCCTTTCAGGTGCCACTGCCACCTCGGTCTCAGCCTTCAGGCAAAAGTTTGGAATCTGTGTACAGGTAAAATAAAGCCATGAGATGGCAGAGCCATTGGGGTTACCCCTTCCTTAGTTTGGACACACTCACCTGGCTTCCTCAATGTCTCCACAAAAACCAAGTCCTTCTGTGAGCCGGGGTGAGGGGGTCACATCCTGCTGTGCCTGCTGCCAGGGTAAGGGGTGGGCTTCCAGTATGTCCCCTACCATGGCTCATGGGGACGGAGCAGCTTTTTTGGGGTGAAGGCAAGATGCTCTGTCCCACATGCTCCTCAGTCTTAGGGGTGAAACTGCAGTACCTATTGCTCTCTGCTGTGCCCAGCAGCCCCATGCCGACCCCACAAGCACTGCCTGCTTCGCCAGAACCCACAGCGGCCGCCCGGCAGCTGGATGAGCTCCTGGCTGACCTGGGCCAGATGCAAAGCAAGGTGAGCTGCATCCTGGGGCAGGCAGCACGGGGTAGACCGGAGCCCATCCCTCACCTACCCCATCCCAGCAGCTGGCAGCAGTGGGGCAAGGAGCCGGAGCGCCGGCAGCCCCTGAACACTCGCTGGACCACATGCTGGGTGGCCTGACGCGGGACCTGCAGGAGCTGGGCATCACCGCTGCTCCTGCCGCTGCCTGTGCCGCCTGCCACAAGCCCATCGCCGGCAAGGTGAGCCATGGGGTGGAGCGTGGGGCTCACAGCAGCCCCCAGGACCCTCACTCATCTCTGTCGTGCAGATGTTCACGGCCCTAGGAGAAACCTGGCACCCCGAGCACTTCACCTGTGCCTGTTGTGGGCAGGAGCTGGGCGGGCGGCCCTTCTTTGAGCGTGGGGGGCAGGCGTACTGCGAGGAGGACTACCACCAGGCCTTCTCCCCACGCTGCGCCTACTGCGCTGGACCCATCCGCGAGGTAAGCACGGCCCTGCCCACCTCTGCGCCCCGCTACCCAGCGCCTCACCTCTCCTGTGCCCACAGAAAGTCCTCACCGCCATGGACCAGACCTGGCACCCCGAGCACTTCTTCTGCGCCCACTGCGGGAAGGTGTTTGGAGATGACGGTTTGTATCCAGGGGACATCCGCCTGCTCCCCACCCCATCACCCCACCTGGCACCTGCGTCTCTCCATCTCAGTCCTTCTTTAGTCCATCCCACTGCCTTCTTCGCAGGGTTCCATGAGCGTGGTGGGAAACCCTACTGCTTCCAGGACTTCGTGGTCCTCTTTGCGCCCAAGTGCCAGGGCTGTGAGCGGCCGCTGACGGACAACTACCTGTCGGCCCTGCAGGGCGTCTGGCATCCTGAGTGCTTCGTCTGTGCGGTGAGTGGGCAGCAGGACAGAGGGATGCAGGGCAGGCGCATCCTCAAAGCCATGCCAGCCTTCTCCCTTTAACTACTTGGCTGAGAGATGGCTGAATGCAAGCCAGCAATGTGCCCAGGTGGCCAAGGTGGCCATCAGGATCCTGGCTTGTATCAGCAACAGCGCAGCCAGCAGGAGCAGGGAGCTGATCCTCGCCCTGTACTCGGCTCTGGTGGGGCTGCACCTCCAGTGCTATGGTCAGTTTGGGGCCCCTTACCAGAAGAAGGACATTGAGGACACAGAGCATGTCCAGAGAAGGACAGTGAAGCTGTGAGGGGTCTGGAGCACAGCTCTGATGGGGCATGGCTGAGGGAGCTGTGGTGGTTCAGTCTGGAGGAGGCTCAGGGGAGACTTTATTGCTCTCTACATTGACCTGAAGAGAGGTAGTGAGGAGAGAGGGGTTGGCCTCTTTTCTCAGGTAACATTGAAAGGATGAGGGGGAATAGCCTCAAGTTGCACCAGGGAAGGTTCAAGCTGGCTATTAGGAAAAATTTGTTCTCAAGAAAGTGGTGATGCAGTGGCACAGGCAGCCCATAGAGGTGATGCAGTCACCATCGCTAGAAATGTTCAGGAAGCATGTAGATATGGCACTGAGGGACATGCCTGAGTATGCATAGTGACAATGAGGCGGCAGCAGGACTAGGTGATTTTAGAGGTCTTTACCAACCTTAAAGGCTCTCTCCCCCACAGGACTGCTTGAGCAGCTTCACCAATGGCTCCTTCTTCGAACTGGAGGGCCGGCCCTACTGCGAGCTGCACTTCCACCAGCGGCAGGGCAGCGTGTGCCATGGCTGCGGGCACCCCATCACCGGCCGCTGCATCACAGCCGCCGGGCGCAAGTACCACCCCGAGCACTTCATCTGCGCCTACTGCCTGAGCCAGCTGCACAAAGGCACCTTCCGTGAGCATGGGGACAAGATGTACTGCCAGGCCTGCCACGACAAGCTCTTCCTTTGAGCTCCGAGTTCTGTGCTTCTAGGAGCTGCTGCTTTGCTTGGCTTCCCTGTCATCAGCACCAAGAGCATTGCCCCTGCGGAGCCAAAGATCCCTAGGATTGTACCCCTCTCAGCGTCCCCAGCGCTTCCCCAGCTGAAGCAAACACTGCCTCTTGTCCCACCCCTCCACAACCACAGCATTGTTCCTTTCAAACGCGACAGTCCTGGCCTTACACCCACAAAACCCCAGCTTTCACTTGAGCAGGCTTCCCTCAGCCACTTCTCTTACACTGTCGTTGCCAGTTTAAACAAAAAAAATTAAGAAGAAATTTCTATTTCTCAAGTTGTGCAAATAAATGTAAGCCAACTACGTGCTAGACTGCGTAGAGCTGAAATCCAGGAAGAGGCACAGCAGGAGAAAGCTGTACTCTGGGGCTACACAGTGCTTCAGCTCCTCCCATTACTGTCTTTCAGCAGACACGAACCGCAGTGGCTGGATGTCCAGCTGAGTAGGACAGCCCGAGCTGTAAAGCTAAGAAAGAAAGGTGGCAGCCTCACATCCAACACACACCAACAGAAGGACACACTTTAAAAACTTTATTTATATAAAAAAATCATTTTGTTTGAAAAGCGTTACAAGAGTGTGCACAGGAATCAGACAAGGAACAGTGGGGTGCTCCTGCCCCCTCCACCCTCACCCTGCAGCCAGCTCCCCTGCCCTGCGCAGGAGAGGAGGGAAGGGGGAAGCTTGGTTTTGTGGGTTTTTTTTTTTTTTTTTTGGTTCATCTGGAATTAAAAAATTAAAAGGAATTAGTGTTTTACATATTTAAAGGAAAAAGAGAAGTTAGACCCCCAGAACAAAACCAAACGGAGCTGAGGTGTGGCTGGAGCTGGAAGAGCGAGGCACAAGTGTGCGTACTGGGGAGGGCTCCATCTCCAGTTTGCAGCCTTGCAAAGAGGCTTCCAGTTGCACAGTGAGCCTAAGCCTCCCCCTATTCACTCAGAATATCACAGCACCAAACACACCCCCACCACCACAGAGATGCTCCCAGGACAGCCTGGGCTCCCCAGGACAGGAGAGAGGGGAGAGCCCTGCTCCCTATTCAGCAGTGGCAGCCAAAGGCAGCAGGGCTGCGATCCTCCCTGCTGGGCTTCCAGCTCAGCCCCACCAGCAGCCTGGAACACCGCTTCCCCTAGCGAAGCCAAACAGTACAATTCAAAGAGCTATTTCACAGTGGCAAAAGAAAGGCACATGTCAAGAGAAGTCTGAGGGAGCACTGCCACAGGCAGCTGATGTATGGGGGTGGCTGGGATCCAGGCCCTACCTGCTGCGCATGCCCTCGCAGACCCACCGCTACTTCAGCCAGTTCCCAAAGAAATCCGGCCCCGAAAGCCCTGCTGCTACTCCTCCTACCCTACTCCTTCCCCAGGGAAAGATCACCCCCAGGGCAGAGGCCTGCCCCACACACACCACACAGACCCTTTCCCTACATAAGGATCCCTCCTCTTTTCAATTGCCCCATCCAGACCCCTGTTCTCCGCAGCAGGATCCAGAGCCAGGCCAAACAGTCAAAGCTAGGATAGATCCCTCTTCCCTCACCCCCAAAGCCTCATCTAGAGCAAAGCAAGAAGAGTTATTGCTGCTTCTCCTTTCCACCAACACCCCCGTGATTCTAGCCTCCTTCGCATCCCAGTCCTGCTGCTGCCAGGGAGGGATGCTCTTGTCCCTGCAGCCTCAGCACAAGAGTGATCCCACACACAGAAAGATATCCTATAGGCAACAAAGGAAGGTGGCAAGTAAGGTCTTGGTCGCTGTCCCCACAGTAGACTCCAATCAGAAGGAAGGTGAGGCAGAGAAGGCAGTTCCTGGTCAAGGCAGAGGTCTGGAATTGTTTTGCAGCATCCTTGCCGGTTGGCGCAGGCAGTTAGGCAGGAGGGCCTCCTCTCTGAAGGAAGGGAAGTGGTGGAGGACAGGGAGGAAGAGTTATTGATAGTTGTCCCAGAACAGGGAGATGCAGCCACCGAGAGGAGGCAGAGCAGCCTGGGCTGCCTCCTGTGGGACCAGGCCCAGTCATTTGGCTGGCTAGTTGGCACAAACAGTCCAGCAAAAAAAAAAAAAAAAAAAAAGTTGAAAAAAATTCGGTCCATTCCACCACGAAGAGTTATATATATTTATATATATAAAATATATTATCAACCAAACTGAGCGGAGGCAGGGGTAGCAGCTAGATCTTCTGCTGTGGAGAGAGAGGGGAGAAACGTTAGCACATCCAGAGCAGGAACAATCAGTGAAGGTGTGTTTACAGCCCCTGTGGATCAGGATCAGACAGCGATTGTAGACTGCAGCGATCAGAGCGCGATTTGGCTGCCCAAAGCACCCCTAACAGCACAGCAGGATTTGCCACCGTTGTTCAGATTGGACAGGGTGCTGCAGGACATACCGACACAGAGGAAAACTCAGCAGGATCTTCCTCTGCCTCAGGCTGGGATTCCTGCCCCTCCTCCTGCTGCAGACATACAGGGTTAGTAGGGGCGAAGGAGCAGGCGGGGGTTAGTCACAGGAGCCCAGTTCTCCCAGTGCCATTCCCTGCACCTCTGCCCACTCCAGCTTCATTAAGAAAGGCTGCTCACCATCAACGGTGCTGCCTTCACTGGCTCCGTGTCTCCAAGATCACCAGATCGGTCCAGTGTCCTGCTGTGGTCCATCTCGTTAAGTGTGGAATAGTTGTCTGGAGGAAGACAGGAGACCACCAGTTGCACCACCTTTTTGTGAGGCAGCATCCTCTCCGTAGGAGGCAAGGCTTTCCCAGCACATCAGAGAAGACGCCCTTCCTCCAGTCTCTTTCCTACCTGGTCCCATGTTGCTCATCTGGATCTCCTCCCGGGAGGATTTCTTGTCTAGAAGGATGAGAAAATAGATCAGGCATAGCCTCTGCAGCCACAAGCAGCAATGTAATCACTGCTGGATAAGGCCAGATGGAGCTCCAGCCTCAGCACTGTTGGCCCAAGGATACTATAGTACTGTAAACTCTACATAAGCTCTGAGAAAAAGAAAAATAAACCCCCCAGCTGATGGTTTTGCATGAACCCCTGGAGAACCCAAGGAAGCTGGGGGTGAAAAGTACAGAGGGAACACAGGTACCCACAAGGCAGTCGACATGGAGACAAGTCCCAGCAGGAGGGATGGCACATACCTGTTTTTTGGTTCCTGTCAATGAGAGGCAAGGTGCTGTCATCAAATGAGTTTCCTCCTTGTGTCCGAGAGGCATTGCTAAGGTTCACCTGGAGCACCAGAAAACAACCACTCATACTCCATACACCAAGCACATAGCAACCCTCCGGCCCTGGCAGCCCCAGCAGTGCTTCTCTCCCACAGTCCTTGAGCAAAGGACCTGAAGGTGCTCCAAAGCCCCTGGGGGTGTACCCACAAACAAGGATGGAGGCAGTCCACCTAGGCTGGGTCAGGGCAGCACCCAGCCTTGAAGAGGCAGCTGCAGCTTTTAGGAGGGAAAGCAAATACCAGAAGACCATTGCCCCCCCCCCCCCCCCCACCCAATGGCTTTAGTGCTGCAGACTCTCCCTGCTGGTAGATTTGATGTTCAAGGCTTAACACTTTGCAGAGTGTTTCTGCTCCACTGCCATCCACCCACTAAGAAGTGGCAGAGGGGACACCTTCAAGGATCTCTAGTGACAGGAGCAAGAGAAGAGCTGAAATCAAACACTGCTGAGTTCCTGGAGCACCTCCTCCCTGCAGCAGGACCCAAGCTAGAACAGGGTAATGTTCCACCACTCCCCATACCTGGAAATCTGACTTCTTCCAGCCTTCCTTCTCCAGGGGCTTCCGCAGCTCTTTATATCCCCAGATTGTCTGCAAGACGAGGGCAGCTGCTCGGACTTCTCTCTCTGAGCGGTTCCTAGAAAGCAGTGAAGGAAAAGATGTTTGGCAATATCCACAGCCTCAAAGCCACCTTGGGAAAAGCTGCTCTCCACCTCTGCACTGCCCTTCAAGCAGAGCCTACCCAGTTTTGTTGATGAGCACCAACTTCTCAATCCCCTGCGTTTCCCGCAACTTCTTGGCAGCCTCCAGGTTGTCTACAATGACTTCGTTGATGGTATTGAGGATGGACACCACTGTATCCTCAGAGAGGTTTTTGGCTGGAGTCTGCTGGCCTCCAGGCAGGTTCTTCACTAGGTTGGGGATGGCGTGTTTACCTAATAAGGGCAAACAGTTGGGCATGAGCGAGCAAGGAGGACAGCGACTAAAAGAAAACAGTCACTACTGAAAGATGAGGGACAGGTCACCAACTCTAATGCACCTCCCAAGGAGCCCAGTGTATGTTTATCTGGGAAATGGACAGCAGAAAGCCCCTGGGCAGCCACTGTGCCCACGCACGTCCTCAGCCACCCAGTCTAGAGGAAGTTTTAAGGCAAACGGACGCGAAGCGTGCCCGCAGCTCTCACCTATCAGCTCCTTGTTACGTAAGTCAACAGCCAGGTTGCGGAGGGCTCCAGACGCTGCTTTCACCACACGCTCACTGTCATGGGTCAGGAGGTCAGCAATGGCTGAGAGCCCCTTCTCTTGGCGGAGTGCTGAGCGGATGTAGCGGCCGTACTGCAGGGAGAGCAGAACGCCACGGTGGAACCCAGGGAGGCAAAGCTTCGCACCGCTCCTGAGCACGGGGGCACTACTGGGAGCTTTAACACCCACCCACCTCAGAAACCAAGGGCCCCGGGTTCACCCGTAGGGAGAGGTGCTGTGAAGGTCCCAGACCCATCTCCAAGTAACCCCAGGCAACGCCTGTGAACGGGAGAGGGCTGATTTACAGGTGTCAAAGCCCTCCCTGCCAGTTAAGCATGCTTTTGTTTGATCTTTCTATATACACAAACACAGAGCAAAGGCACGGTAGGACCACAGAGTGGGCCCAAATCTACACTCCTTTCTTCCAGACTGCAGAAGGGAAGAAGTGGCAGGGAACAGGCTGCAAAAAGAGACACAGGCAGCCCTTGGAAAGAAACAGATGGCAAAGAGCAGAGAACCCTTAACAGCACAGGAGAGATTTGGTCCACATTTGAGCTGTGCTGTTGAATTATGCCTTCTTCAGAGCAAGTCACATGAAGTGCAACAGCCTGGAATGCCAGAGCTTTGACACTCCGCAGCTCTGTTGACATCAAAAAGTGACGTGCCCCAAATCCCCCGTCCGTTAAACACTGATGAGCACCAACACGTCCAGCTCTACAAGGCACTCACTGTCCAACTGCCAGCACACAGATTCTGAATTGCTCCTGCTGAAGCCTCTAGGATGGGTGGAGTCTTGCTTTCCTTTAACAGGGAGATGTATATCCGGACCACTTCTGGCTGAAAGAGGAGCTCGTAGCCTGCCAGAGAGGCACAGAGAGGAAGAACTTACTCAGAATTTCTGTGAGTACCCAAGACCAAGCAACAGACTTGCACAAAGGAGTACTGCTAGGCACTGTCTGCTCTTCGATACACAGCAAGACAGGTTGTCCCTTAACAACAGAAACCCCAGATGATCAGCCCAGACATCAATTTCAGACTTCAGAATACAGTGTTTCAAGGCAGAAGTAGCTGAACTAAAGCCCACGGCCAATAGCTGCTGCTCAGCTGACCACAGAAGGGCTGTGATTTGCTGCCCTCAAGGTTGCCTTATTATTAGGTAAGGTCACTTGGAGTGACCCTTCAGACCCAATCAGAAGATTGCAGGTCTGAACATGAGCCAGCAGTGCGCTCTGGCAGCTCGAAAGGCAAATGGGATCCTGGGCTCCATCAGGAGAGGGGTGGTCAGCAGGGACAGGGAGGTGATCGTCCCTCTCTACTCGGCTCTTGTGAGGCCCCATCTGGAGTCCTGTGTCCAGGTGTGGAGCCCTCAGTACAAGAAAGACACTGAGATTTTGGAAAGGGTCCAGAGGAGGGCGACTAAGATGATCAGGGGGCTGGAGCACCTCCCCTATGAGGACAGGCTGAGGGAGTTGGGCTTGTTCAGCCTGGAGAAGAGAAGGCTGCGTGGTGACCTCAGCAGCCTATCAATACCTGAAGGGAACCTACACCCACGAGGGGAGTAAACTCTTCAAAAGGGCTGACAACAGCAGGACTAGGGGAAATGGATCGAAGTTGAAGGAGGGAAGATTTAGGTTGGATGTTAGGGGGAAGTTCTATACAAGGAGAGTGGTTAGGCCCTGGAACGGGCTGCCCAGGGAGGTTGTGGATGCCCCGTCCTTGGATGTGTTTAAGGCCAGATTGGACGGGGTCCTGGGCAACCTGATCTGAATGTGTGTGTTTGGTGGCCCTGCTAGGCAGGGGGGTTGGAACTACATGATCCTTGAGGTCCCTTCCAACCCGGGTGATTCTGTGATTCTGTGATTCTGTGATTCTCCATGTTCACGCTGCAGAACACTCCTCTAGGCAGGGCATTTTAGTTTAAAATCCTGCCTACCCTTCATGTCCAGGAGAGAAGAGCAGGCAGGACACTGACAAATATAAACCCACAGCAGACGGGGCCTCTTCACAGGGCTGTGCCACCACGCCCTCCCTCAGCTCCAAGGGCAACAGCTCCCTCCGCAGGTGCAGCAAGCCTGTCCTGAGGTAGCACTCACATCCATCAAGACCAGCAGGCCTCCACAGGGCTGCCTGCAGCACAGCTTGTGAGCCTGCACAACCACAAAATACTTTCAAGACAAACCTCTGCCCATTTAGGAGGCTCTTGTCAGTGGGGAGAAAGAAAATTTATCAATGCCACCCCTTCCCAAACTGTTTGTGGGAAGGCAGCCCCATGTATTCAAGTCCTGAACGCACTAGACAACATACCTTTGGCTGGAGTTGTTCTTTTGGGAAAATCCACTGTATCTGCACCAGGGTCTTCAGGAAGCTTTTTACCTTTAAAAAGCAAGCACAGAGGCATAAGACACCTCATTTTCCACATCAGCCCAGCAGCTTTTTGCCACTTGCTACAAGAACAAGCCCAGAGGCGAGCAGAAGCTACATGCCACCAAGGACATTAGTCACATCGCAGGCAGCACAAGGCCAGCTGCAGGGGAACAAAGAGCTCAGGAAGGCACCCAATCATTTTCACCAGGGAAAAATTAAAATCAAGAGCACACTCACCTCTGGAGAACCATTCGTCTATTGGCGAAGCGGAGAGGAGGACAGGAGAGAGGGGAGGCAGGAGGAGAGAAGTGCCGACAGCATCATGGGGCAGATCGTTTGGCAAGAAAGCAAAGGGAGGGGGAAAGGACAACACATAAGAAAAGGGAAGATGTGAAGTTAGTGGTTGTCCATCCACCACCATCCCATCACCACAGAAACCCACCAGGGCACCGTTAGCTCGTGTCAAACGCTTTGAATGAGTCAAGCAGTAACTTCCCAAAGCAAGGGAAGGCACAAGCCACCGTGTTTCCAGAGAAAGCCACAATTTAGCCTTCACACGAGAGATGAGAGAACGAATCACAAAGATCCCAGACCACCCTCAAGCCC
Source organism: Centrocercus urophasianus (assembly GCF_019232065.1). Lineage (NCBI taxonomy): Eukaryota > Metazoa > Chordata > Aves > Galliformes > Phasianidae > Centrocercus > Centrocercus urophasianus. The sequence continues at coordinate 77,993 of NW_024885128.1, read as the reverse complement.
CACTGAAGCAAGTGTGTCTTTATGTCACAAGCCAACGAACCTTTGCCCTTCTTGGCACCGAAGCAGCTTGCAGCATGGGGCCCAGCATTGTTGGTGGTGACCAGAGGAGTCTCCTGGTAGCGCTCAGCATGGGGGATCTCACGATGGACTTGGTAAGACAAGTTTCTCAGCAGGCACACGCAATTCTCCACCAGCTACAGAAAGCCAGATGGTTCTACTCAGAGCAGCACGTGCCCAGTCCACATCTCTGGGCAAAAGCTGCAGTCACTTAGTCACAGCCTAACTGTAGGGTCAAGTATTCCTACTGCCAACTGCTGGCTGAGAGCCCAATATCTGGTCACACAGTACATGAATCATTCCCCACGGAGGCTCTCCTCCCTAGTATGGAAAGGCAGGTGCCTGGTATAGGTGTCCCTCAAGTAGCCCTGTCAGCTCAAATTCCTTGATTCCTCTCCATCTTTTGCCCTTATCAGAATGAACCCAGGAACAATCCACAAATAGCAGAGCACTGTGTATCCTTCCCAGCTCTGCTGGCCCAGGTAGCATCCCCTCTGTAGTACCTTGCTATCTGAGTCCTTTTGGCCAATCTCAGATTGGATGATGTATATCAGGGCATCCACCAACCCATCGCATTCTCGCAGCTTCCGACGGGCTTCACTCCGCTCTGAGCTCACATTCCTGTCAATCAAGAGAAATACAGCATGGGGGAGACAGCTGAGGGCAAGCAAGGAGCAGTCCACACCCAAAAGAGCTCAAATCAAAGGAAGACTCCTCTCTGGCTTCTCTTGACAGAGAAACTCCTCCAGTGCCAAGAAGCATCACCACATCGTCAACAGTGGTCAACAGCAAAGCAGTCCCTTCCCACTCCAGGATGGAGTGTTACAGCAGCCCCAGCACATTACAGCTCTCTGCCAGCTGTTTGTAACCCTTCTCCCTTACCTAAGGCAGCCAGCAGTGTTGGTGAGTACTGATTCCCACTCAATGTGGCGGGGTTTTGAGTCCTCGTTGGGTTCTCGCTCCCAGCCTGAGCGGGGGATGATAACCTCGTCAGTCAGGGCATGCAGTGCATGATCCACAATGGCCATCTTGATGGAGTCATGTGAAGACAGGTTCCACAGTGTTCCTGCAAAGCCACACACGCTTGGTCAGGGCACGTGGGCTTTAAACGCCTGCACCCTACATCTCACCCAACAGGTTAGCACCTCCTCACCTCCCCGGAGCCGTTACCTGTGATGACCTCTGTAAGGTCCATATCATGGGTCTTCCGCAACAGGCGCACCAAAGCAGGCACCCCGTCACAGTTCTTGATGGCAATCTTGTTGTCTTGGTCCTTGCCGAAGGAGATGTTCTTGAGAGCCCCGCAGGCACCATAATGCACCTCCTTCTTGGGGTGGTCCAACAATCCCACCAGCACTGGAATGCCTTTCAGCTTGCGCACCTCTGTCTTCACCTTGTCATTACGGTAACACAGGTGCTGCAGGTAAGCAGCTGCATTGGACTTGACAGCATCCAGGCGGAAGCTCAGCATCGCTATCACCTCTGGCAGCTCTGGCTGACGCCAGTTGCCCGGGGCCGGTGCTCCTTTCCGCAGGCTGTCCAGGCTGGCCAAGCTGCCCCGCTCATGCTGAGCCAGGGGGGCCCAGTAGTACCGGTCGGGAGCCACTTCATCCACCAGCATGTCTTCGTAACTCCTAGGAGACAGCAAGCATCAGTGTGAGCCCTACACCCTGTCCAATTCAGTAGAGGATGGAGAAAAACACGCACAGTACGCAGTTACCACTACTTGCTGCAGCATACCCTCAAAGGGAAGGAGCCAGGCTGCAGAGCAGCACCATGGTATCTTCATTCTCCCCATAGAGCTACACAAGGCCCAGTGGGAGCCTGGAAGCCAGCCTCAGGCATCTCCAAAATGAACTGGGCAGCCCCAGTAGCAAGTAGGGCCACTTCCCACCCAACAGATCTCTTCTGGGTCAGACACAGAGTGCTGCTCTCTGCATAACTTTTATAGTGGCAAGGCCCAGCCCTTAGGCTGAGCCAGCCCACATAACAGCACCAACAACTGCTCAGGCCCACGGCCACTAGAGGGCAAGTTCATCCCACAACATACTGCCGGTGAGTGCAAATCACACAGAAGTTCCCCAGCCCTCCACGCCCAGTCTTGGTACAAGCAAGTCCTCTATCTGACAGTAGTGCACACACACCCAAAGCATACAGAAACCCTGATTCCAACCCTATTTTTAGGTCACTGTTAAGCCTCCGTGGCAAACAGAATCTTTCCTCCACCTGGGCAAAGGAATTTGGCAGTCTCCAGCAGAAAGGGACAGGAGGAGCAGGGGGTTGTATTACTGACTGCTACATCCACTGGGACTATCGAGTTACACACTGTGGTTGCACAACCCAGGTCCAAGATGAGGCTGTGTCCCCCGGCTCACATCTGCTCAGCCACTTTCAGATCCTACTTCTAAAGCTCCTAAATCTGACACAGGAAGGATCCCCATCACTGACTGAGTGGGTACATAAAGATGCAAGAAAGGACAGCAAGCAGTTCTGCTCCTTACACAATCTCCCCTAAATAGAACTTGCCAAAACCAGAAGCTCCAGGGGCACAAAGTCACAAGGGCTGGCAACCAAAGAATGCTGCTCAGTCTGGCAACTGAGAACATCACCTTGGCCACCAACAATGCCTTTGCAGCAGAACAAAACAGGAGCAAGACAGCTGCCCAATGCCAACACTGCAAGAGACATCTCAACTCTTTCCAGCACAGCCTGCAGCTGGCCTCACCCCTGTAAGATGCCTTTAGCATCCCAGAAGGAGTATGGGATGGAGTAGCAAAGGCAGGGGAAGGCAAGGAAAGCACTCCTGTGCCGCTGCTGAGCTTTCCTGTAGGCAGGGAGCTCCAAGCAGAGTCATGCAGAGGGTACAAGGCCACATAGCACTAGCACACACACCACACTCTCTGCCTAACACGCTCCCTTGTCCCCCACGTGCCTGGCAAGCTGCCTCTCTGAAAGAAGTCATTAAACACCAGGCCCCTGCTCAAGACAAACATCTTGGAGGCAGGGGGTGGGATGCTGCTCTTGCTTGTTGCCATCTCAGTGAGCCAGTCAGCTGAGCAAGATGGTAACTGAGAAGGCAGGGGACAAGCCAAGCTCAACAGTGCCTGGATTCCACAGATTGCTGTGATCTTTATCGGTCTGCACGGGGAGGGAGAGCCTGCTCATGGGGCCGTAGGAAAGGGCTGCACACATGCCCTGTCTTCTGGACTCTGCCTCACCCCTTTTGTCCAAGGGCCATGCTGAGAGGCCAGACGGGGGCTCAGGACTGCCAAAGCTGGCTTCTCACAGCCTTCTCAAGTCAGCCTCACCGGCTCTCCTTTAACCAGCACACACTTCACAACAAGGCTGGGGAAATCAATCTGGGAGAACAACTGCCCCAACTGGTTCAACACAGCAACAGAAACGCTCGTGCTGGCACAAGCCAGAAGGACAAAGCTCCTCCTTCAGTCTCTGCAGCAGCCAAGAGCTACTGGGGATTTACAGGATGCGCCCTGAGAAATGGGTGGATCTCTGACAGGGGCTGGCAAATACCTCCTCTTCCCTTCCTCTCAAGCCTCTGCTACTTGTCCTAGGAACCTAAGGAGCCTGCTGTCAGCCCTCTGACTATCCCCATAGCAGGAATGGATGTACATTCCAGCCCACCAGCAACTCCTCCCCATTGCTGGGGTTCAGGCTCAGCTTCTCACTCCAGTCCTATCTCAGTACTGTTCAAATTCACTCCAGCACCTCCTCAATCTCCACTTGGCAGCACAAACAGCAAGTAGAGCAAGCTGAGAGGCTTAGCCAGCCAGCAGCCACGTTCACTAGTATGAGTAAACTGTGCAAGATAGCTGTCCTTGGCAGCCATAGCCTCCAGCAGGTAACATTCCAAGATGCCTGCAAGCATCTTGGAAGGTAGTTAAGGACCACCCAACCCTTCTTCTACTTTTCCAAGGCAGCTGCACAGGAGTCAGGCTGGAAGAGCTGCTGATCACCCATAGCAGAATGAAGGGGAGAAGTTGCAACCGTCAAACAGGTCGAGCAGCCTGTCCCACCCTGCAAGAGCATTCCCTAGGGCACTGCAGCGCTAAGCCTTGTTTGCTTCAGCCCCAGGCTCAGCACAACTCCTTCAGGGCTGCATGCCACTCTCAGCTTGGCAAGAATGCAATGGTGAGGTTGCTGCCGCTTCCAGCAGACATCAGGCACATTTCCCAGCAGATAAACCAGACTGGGGCATAGGATGAATACTGCAGCACCCAACCTCAGCCAGTGACAGAGCAGCTGGATCTTTCTCACCATGCTAATAGAACAGGTAGTGCAGAGGAAAGAGCCCAGAGCCATGTCCAGCCACCTCACGGAACTCCTCGCTGCAGGACAACTGTCAATTAGCACTGAGTATTAACCACCAATTAAGCACACAATTAATTTGAAACAGATACAAGATTTCTCCTGCACGAGCCACGCCTGACTCAGCTTGTGGTGCTGTCCCTCCTTCTATTTGCACTGCAGTGAACACCTGAAGGACTTGAGGGTATAAGCTGCTGCAGAGAACATGAAGAATTTTAAAGCAGTACAACTCAAACTGTGTTACATCTTGTTACAGCAAGGCTGGACTTAATCTCGTGGGTCTTTTCTAACATAAGTGATTCTATGGTTCCTTTGAAAAGAATGAGTTGAAGGAACCTTAGCACAACCCTCTGCCCCCAGCGTGTGCTGCCACGCACTCAATACCCCAATACCTGAGCCGACGTCGAGCATCAGATGGCGTCCCTGCTCTCCTGGCTGTGCCATAGTCAGACATAAGCCCGTAGTCCACATCATCAAAGCCCACACTGCGCTGGTCATCTTCCAGGCCATACGGCTCAGGGTGGAAGTGGTTGAGGTCCATGTTACTGCCCCCAACACGTACTTGAGGTTGAGGGCCATAGATGTCCTGGCGGCTGGGGGCCCGGTAAGCGTCCATAGATGGGCGATAGCGCTCATCAATGCGGGTGACACGGGACAGGCTGCCATAGCTGTGATCGCTGCCCGGGTAGCTGTCGTCATAGGGGCGGCCATAGCCATCGGGGTAATGGTAGTTGCGAGGAAGCGTGGCCGTGCCTGGGTGGTTCAGGTAGCCGCCAGGGCCACCGTTGCCATTCTTGCGGAAGTTCCTGTCCATCGTCTGGACGTAGTTGCTTGTGACAGGTGAAGTTTCCAAGGGTAACCCGTCAGGCCCCATGGGGACCTGCTGCACCGTTCGGGTGGTCACAGTCTTCACCACTTTCTTCACCTAGAGAGATGGACATAGGGTATATTCTCATCAGGAAACTGTCTCACCCCACAGCCCTGTGACCTCTGAGGCCCCTTTCAGTTCAGCGCCTCCCTCTAGGCAGGTTTCACATAAACAATGAGCTGGCAACGATCACAGCTGTGACATCGACCACTGAGTCCCTAGCTGGCATCCAATCCATCTACTCCCTCCCTCCCCAGGCACATACCGTGGTCTCTGTGCGTCGGGTTGTCCCATCATCTGATGTCTCCACAGACACAACGGACATGGCCCCTTCTGGGTCCTCCTCCATGGTGTACGTCTCCTCTACAATTTGGCCCGGGTCCTGCATTCTGGGAATTGTGCTGTACAAGAGGTGGCTGTGGTCCTGGGAGGAGCAGGAACACAAAGTCATCAGCACAACTGACACAGAGCCAGAAGAGGAGATCTTACACCCCAAGGAGCCCCAATATCCCCTTGCACAAGAGGGTGTACTCACCAAACATGCCCCGAGTCCTCTCAGCCAAGGTGGTCACATTAGAAACACAAGTTCCCCTCAGCCAGCTAGGTCTCCCCACAACCCCATCCAGCAAGGAGGCTGCCCACAGCTTCATTCCTCTCACCTGTGGTCCGTTGAGCTTCAGATCTGGGAACTTCTGTCTTTCCAGGTCAGCATCACCCAAGAAACGGCCGTTCTGAAATGCATATCACCATTGCAGGCCTGTTATTCAACCACTCCCCTGTCCCTGCCTGGATTGCAGCTATCCCCACTTTCCTGCCAGCCCCAGGTCCCAAGCTGGCTCCGACAGCCATAGCACATGCCATACATCACTCCTCAGCTCTGTGTAGCACACAGAAAGCCAGCACCCAGCCCAATCGAGCTGAGAGAACTTACAGGACATGGCACTAAGCCTACCTCCCCCACACTACTTGCATCTCACTCAAATACCCTTATGGAGAAGCCAAAAGCCTCCCAACTCCCCCCAGTTGCCCTGGAGACCTTTCCTATCTCCTGAAGCAAGAGCTACAAGCCCTGAGGCTAACAAGGATTGCAAGGGAGCTGACTGCTGGGTGTTGCAGCTTTATCTGCTCACACTGTCCCTCCAGTTGCCCTTTCCCATCCCACATTTCTCCTGGCAGCACCAACTTTCACAGAGTCAGAAAGGTGGGTGCCTTTTACATGACACTGTGCCACCAGCCCTGAAGACACCCTCCCCAGAACAGACCAGGAAAGCGAGAGCAGGACAGAGACCTTGAGCCAAGGCATTTTAAACCACACTTCAAGCCCTGTAGAGATCTCTCACAGTCCTGGCTTGGCTACTCCAGGGATAAACCAAGATGCCAGCAATGTGCCCATTGCCACATGAAAGGAGACAAAGACACACCCTCACAGCTAATACACCAACTCACGTTCCATCTTCTGACAAGCCAGGTGGAACATGCAGGGATATCCAGGTACTGAACACAGCCAACCTTAACTGCTCACGGAAGAACAAAACCAGAGCTGACGTGGCAGCAAGACCCTCCAGGCCAATACCTTCTGTCCAGAAAGACCCAGATAGGTGAGCTGAGGATGTGCAAACATCAGCCCCGGCCACGTACAACACTGCCAGCATTATGAGACCAGCATAGCCCTCTTCTACCTCATCTCTAAGGAAGGCCAGAGGGAGCCATCCCCACTGAGACGGAACTGACAGGGACAGGGGCTCCGGGAGCCTCCGTGCCCACCTCTGCCTTTTTTACCTGGTGCCGCCGGGAGAGTGTGCCGTTGGCCAAGCCCGGGCCGGCGTCCTGTGGGGAGACCCGCACTCTTTCCAGCTGGGCTGAGACATGGCGCCGCTCCTCCTCCAGCGCCCGTGTCAGCTTCTCAAACTGCGCCTCCTGCTCCTTGACAGAGGCAAGGATGCTGGCGGTTGACTCCACTTCCGAGTCGTCCATGGGTGACGGTTACCCAGGACGGGCGGGGAAGGGGCGAAGGGCACAGGGAGGCACAAGCAGAGTTGGCTTGGTGTCAAGGTGAGAGGAGGAAAAGTGACCCAGAAGGGGAGGAGCCCCGCTCTTCACTGCGCATGATTTGAGGGAGGAAAGGAGGAGAGAAAAAAAAAGGTCAGAAGAGACTGATTTCATTATGACAGATTTTCAGAACAGGGGAAAAACAATAACGAGACATTCACAGCTCCTTCCAATCCACAAAAAGGAGCACAGTGGGACAGGACCCCCAGGAGGGGGCTGCACAAACCCCTCTGAGAGCTGCCACTCCACCACCACCCTCAGGTCCTCGTCAGGGTTCCCAGACCTGCGGCCATCCTAGGAGGTCCTCAGCCCACTGATATGGGATGGGCATCGGCTGAGACCCATCAACATCCCCTCCCAAAGGAAAACAGTGAATTAGCACATCACAATGAACACATTTTGACAGAGAAATCATTTTCTTCCATACAGACCTGTTAGAGGAGGAAGCTCGGGTGTGATTGGCAAAGGCACGGGACAGCCAGGTCTAGACGTAGAGAGTCATGGGAGAAATAGCCCAGCCACCACAGGGAGGAAGCAGGAGGAAGAGAGCTGCAGGGACAGCAGGAGAACGGGGTCAAACCACGAGCAAACTTAAATCAGAAGGCAGGGAAGGGAACACAGGCTGAGGGTCTCCTCTCCTTCTGAAGGATGGAGCTGGGTCAGCTGCAGGCTCGCACCATCTCTGCGACAGCTCCCTCAGATTCTGCAGCCCCTCAAACAGCTCCCCGCTGACGAGGAACACCATGGGCCTGGCCCTCCACCTCCCCAGCCAAGCCCCGGCAGGCCCACAAGAGGTTTTCCCAAACCCATACAGTCACTGCAGGCATGTGGGGACTCGCTCGAGCCAGGCAGCCGAGGCAGGGACTGCTTTCCCACGGTCTCCAGCACAGCAGCAGCTTTGCCCGCTCTCCCAGCACCAACCCAGGGCCAGGAACATGGGCACCGCCACCCTTACACAGTACCTATCTCCTCCAGGCCCTCACCCCCTGGCAGCCCAGTCCCTCCAGTTTCAGTCTGACGCAGATGGTGGGTCAGAGGCACCAAGAGTAGAGTGGGTGTTCTTTTGTTTGTTTGTTTTTTTGCATCATTTTTAATGTGGAAAATAAGTAAGAATTAACTCAAGAGTATTTAGATTAAACACTTCCTGAAATGCCTCCCCCACTGCCAGAGAGCCCAAATCCCTCCTGTGGCTCTGCCTGCCCCAGAGCTTCCCACAGACACCAGAGGAGCCCATCTGCCCCAGCACTATCGGACAGACACCACTGTGACCAAATCCAGCAAAGCAGGCTGGATTTTTTCCCATGTGCTTCAAAGGCTGCCTGCAGCACATCCCAACATCTGGTTGCTTCCATTCTGTAATGCCTTCATCAATAAAAAAAATCCAGTTCTTCTACTTGTGTATGTGCAGTGCCCAGCAGAGATGAGGCTCTAGATCACCTTGCCTCCCTGTCTCTGCCCCGTAAGAACTCAGTTCTCATCCTCACATCAAACACCCCTCCATCCATGGTTGGCATCCATCTGAATTGATGGGGGATGCAGCTCCTCAGCCTCCAGGGCCACCACACTGGATCTCAGTGACAGCTCCCTCAGTCACAGAGCAATGCTGCAGGACCCAGCCCCACAGCCATGCTACAGAGGCTGCAGCAGGACAGTGCTTGCAGTCCCAGGGGACTCAGCCAGCAGGTGCCCAGGCTTCCCCAGGAGCATGGGAAGGTCATATCACACACAGACACCCTACGCCTACAGAGTACCCAAGATCCCAGCCAGAATGACCGCTGGCAGGTGGAAGAGCACTCATTTCCAGCACAGTATCTCACTAAGCTCTTTAAAAGGGAGAAACAACCCCGACAAAAAAAGGGCTCCTGCACAGTACAACCTCCCTCAGGCAACCGTGCCGGAGGAGTTTGCCATTACAGGAAGGTAAGGCCCCACACAGCCAGCAATGCCAGTCAGGCCCATGTCCCCACCTCCACACATCCCCTGGGTGCACAGCCAAGAGAATGTGGATGCTAACAATGGAACTCGAAGGGCCATTAAGGGAGCCAGATAAGGGGCTGGAGCAGCCATGAGGCTGTTTCCTTCCTGTCCCTTCCACAGGGAGTAAACACACAGCAGCGGGGGAAGGAACACAGGACTGGTCCCTCGCCCACTCTCCTTGCTCCCTTGCACTCACAAACATCCACCCCAGCAGAAGCTACAGCACAGCCCTTCCCCACCACCAGCTGCCACACACACCCCAAACAGCAACCCAGCCACACGCCTTCCTGGCTGCTGAGGGTCAGCCCCAGATCTCTGCCTTCTGCCAACTCCCTGCGGGCTCCCATACCACAATCTTGGGGAGCAGCTCCCTGGGCACAGCACAACCCTTTGCTGGCTATCCACGGCAATTCAGGGCTACAGCCATCTTCAGTTTGAGACATGGAGCAGGAGGGAAGAGGAGGAAGCAAGCTGCCTGTGACAGCTCCAAGCTGAGTAAGCTGCATCCCACAAAACAAAGGACGAAATTCCAGGGATTGCTTTGCACCCATCTCCCCCTCCTCATGCCCCGCCTCTGAAGATACAACTACACAGAGCATTTTTCCGAAGCCAGACCATGACCATCTTTGAGGACGGCTGCATGAAAGCCTTTTCATCATGAGAGGCACTTTCTGACACACCCATTACTTAAAAAACCCAGCAAGCCAAAAATATTTCAGCTAGCTTGATTCAGGGCAAAGCTAAAAAGCCTGAAGACAAAGCACATCCCCAAGCAGCTCCTACCCCAGGGCACAAGGAACACCACAGTACTCACCTCACAGCCCCCAGGGACCAATGCATGCACCCAGAAAGCCTGACAGCCCGGTCCTTCTGGCCTCATTTTCCCACTTCCCAGTGCTGAGCCAGCTCTGTGCTGCACTCTGAGCTCCTGAAATCAATCTTCAACAGAGATGCACAGTGCTGAAGAGCCCAGGGGAAGAACTCTGGATATTCTTCCTAAACACTTCTGTTCCCAACTCTTGGGACGGTTGCCTGCCCCAAGACCAAATACTTCACCTGTGAAAATAACTCTGAGGGCCCAATCACAGCCATACCCACATGGAGTTCACCCAGATCCTACTCTGCTGGAGGAGGGAGTTGAAGCTTTGAGGGCTCCTCACCAGCAAAGGCTCCTGTCGGCCAGGGAGACTGACCCTGAACTGGCAGACAGAACAGGACACCACGGGCAGAGCACAGACAAGATCCTACAGATAACACATAGCAGCCTTGACAAGCACCACCTGCTGCAGTGCATAAAGCAACTCAAGCATAAAGCCCCTCTGCTGGGTTTTCACAAGGACCTCTTCCCCCTCTTCCAGGATGGATGCAGTTAAGTCTACTCCCTCAACACTGTGGATTTTTTGGGCAAAGCACAAGCCAGGCACCTGCAAAGCCAGAAGCCACCTGCACCATGTCAGCCCTGCACAGCTCCCTGCTAGGAGGTGCACCTACAGCCCTCATTACGGCACAGAGGGAGTCAGCGTCACAGCAGCTCGGGCTGCCATTCCCCACCCACAGCAGCTTTCCTGCCTGTTGGAGCTCCTCACACACCTGTTCCACAGGACAAGGTTTGTTCTCATCACGCAACACTGCCTGCAGCTCCAGGCAGAAGCAGAGCTGCCTCCCCCTCCAGCAGGACAGTCCCTTGCCCAGTGCTGGGTCACAGGGCTGGAGGAGAGACGTGGCAGGGACAGCAGGGCTGAGGGCAGGCAGGCCTGCCAGGCACGCTGCCTCAACTACTAGACAAGAAAAATGGCAACATCGCCCCAGTAATTAGCCTTGCCCTATCCATTTGAGGGGCTCAGAGCCAGCTGGCTGCCTGCCCTTCAGCAGGGAACACGGACAACTCTCAGTACCAGGACCCTGCCCTCTCTGGGGAGGAAGAAACAAACTCTCCGGGTTCCATCTACCTACTGCGACGTACCTAGTAAAAACAGAAGCCCCATCAATAATTGAAGCCTGCAATTGCCTGAGCTCTCACAGTACATTACATTTGATGCTCTGCACTGGTTCACATCCCTACTAATTCACCACAGGCTCCCGATCAGTCTCAATTAGCCAAAAAATAAATGAACCAATATCTCTGGATTCTTTCCACACCCAGGCTCAGAGAGCCACATGCAGCCCTCAGACTGCACAGGGAGGCAAGCACCAACGCCAGTCAAGGTGCAGTAGGGCAGCACTTTTTGAGGTAGAGAAGCCATGAGCTGAACACAAACACTTGGAAGGGGATCACTATCAGGAGAACACAATCTTCTGGATGCACTTCCAAAACCATAGTAGCCCATAGCCCACCCTGAGAATAGGCACAGGCAAGGAGTATGGCTGACCTACAGCTCCCACACGTGCCTCGTCCAAAGCAGATCTTGTCCAGCAGCCTGGAGGTTGCAGAGGACACAGAAGGAACTTTGGACAGGCTGCTACCCATGCAAGAAGCCCAGTCACCATCCCAGGAGCTACTTGTGCTGACAGGGCCACTCCCTGCCCCATGGGCAGCCCAGCCCACACCACCAGGCCCTGGCAAGAATTGGGGAAGGAGGAACCACAACACGAGGAGCAGCCAAGATGAAGAGAGCCACTCAATACTCATAGCACACAGCTTGTCCAACCAGCAGCAGGATGGCAGCCCAGACTGCCTCGCTTAACTGCCACAAGGGCTGCAGTCCCTGTTAGGAAAGCTTCCCTTGCAGAGGGAGTTACCTGTAGGGATGCAAGCAGACACAATAGCAGGCCGTATAAGGGAAAGGGCCAGCAGCCAAGGCAGGATGATAAGAGGGGAGAGATAAGAGCAGGGTGGGGCCTGCACACCAGGCTGGAGTGAGGAAGCAGACATGGCACACACCCCCACTATCACCCCCCCAAAAGAAAAGGGCAGGAATGCATGATATAGATCAAGTTCCAAGGACCAGCCTGGACAAAGAGGTTGGGAAATGCAGTGGGCTACCCTCTGGCAGGAGACAGGCCCCACCAGGAACAGGGTAGACGTTCAGTGGCTTCTGCTGCCCCAGGGAGCAAAGAGCTGGGCTCAGCATACACAGGCAATCAGGGTTGCCCCTGGGGAAGGAGAAAGGAACAGCTCAAGACTGGCCACAGAAAGAAAGGGCTGGCCACAGAGAGCAAGGCTTGTTCTGATGGTATGTCAGTAATCCAGCCCCAGGGCAGCTGTCCAGGGGTGCTCCACAGGGTGGGGGCTGCCACACTCTAAAGCCACTGTCCCACCCAGGCAGGGTAAGACCTTTAGGTAGGCTCAGAAAGGTGGGCCCAGGGAGCCCCTTCCTGTCGGCAACACCCAGCACATCACCCTAAGGGCCCCCCTCCCGCACGTCCCCCACGTGCCCAAGGACAGCAGGAAGGCAGGGGCCTGCAGCCCCTGTGCTGAGCTCCCATCCCAGCCCTCCCATCCCAGCCCCCCGGCCCAGGGGTTTCACATGTTGGGAGCCCTTTAGCAGCACAAAGGCAGCTCTCTCCTCTCTGTGGGAATTTGCAGCTGAGCGCTCCGCAGGGACAAAGGGATTTCACAGGCACATCCACAGCCGGCCAGCCTCCCTCCCCCCGGCGTTCCCGCTTCCTGTCACAGTAGCACCAGACCTCAGGGGCACAGCAACAAACAAACACCAAGTGCCGGATTCTGGGAACGGGGCCAGAGCATTCCTGGGGCAGGCTGCACTCCGGCGGCCAGCAGGCTCCTGGGCCCCGCAGGGAAGGGGTAGTCCCCAGCTCCCCACCAGGGCAGCTCCCCGGCTCCGTGCCTTGCTCTAGGGACAGCAGCCACCAAGATAAAGGACACAGAAGCCCCCAGACAAGCGGGTTGCTCCCAAACCTCAAGTTCTGCACCCCAGCTCCAGCCACCCTGCTCCATGCCACCACATCTCTGGCCTTCACTCCACCTCTCCCTACACCCACCACCAGGCTGAACTTTCACATTCAGCCGCCTCTCTCCCACAGGCAAAGCAAACACCAGCCTGGCACTGCTGAGATAAGAGCTGTACTACAGAGCTGAGGGAGCAAAGTCCCTTCTCAATTAAATCTGAGGTTGCAGCATGGCAGGAGCTGCCCCCACCAAACCCAAACAGATGGGCAAGGGCACAGCACCCACCTGGGAGCTCACATCTACTGCTGGCTGCCTCCAAGCAGGAAGATGCAGCAGAGAGAGCAGCAGCATCAGGAACCCTCCCATCCAGCTGCAAGCACAAGCATCCACGGTCAGCAAAGCCCAGGGCAAACAGTACACCTCAGCACCAGACCAGCAGTCAGACAGGGGCATTTCACTCCTTTCCTATGGCAGAGCTCTCTCTACAGCCATCCTTTCCCCTTCCCAACAAAGCCACTTGAGATCATTTCCTCTTCCAACACCTGCAGCCTCCACATGGCTTACTCATGCCTGAGGGCTGACCAGGGCACAGGGGGCTGGGACTAGCACAGAACTGCCCTGACAGCACTGCACACCAGAAGGGTACTGCATCTGGCTTGTCCAGAGAGTGCCAGCCCCACCAGGAATTCCAAAGTCACGAAGGAACAAAGGAGATGGAGAAGAACAGGAGCACAAAATCCCCCCCACCCAGACTCATAAACAGTCTCCCTGTCCACCCTAACAGACACCCAGACGCAAAGGCAGCCTCCTTTCTTTTCTGCCCATCCCACACACAAATCCACAGCCAGGTCGGTCACACACCTCTCCCCACAGAGAGCAAACAAGCAGGCAGTGAGCTCATACTTGGGGAGGGAGGGGCATGCAGGGTATCTCCAAGATGGCCCCATAGCAGCAGCAGGACGTCCTCCCCTCACTCCAAACAGCCTCAGCTCCTGGGCAGGCAGTGGGCTGAGTCACAGCACCCATCAGCCGGGGCTGGGCAGGAGGATGCAGCCAACAAAAGCCCAGCTCCATTCAGCATGACCTCATCAGATGCCCCCGCTCCCTAATTGCATGTATGCATCAACTCCAAGTGAATTTAGAGGACCCTGCCAAGAGGAGTAATAAATGGGTGAAGGAAAACCACGGGGGAAGCATCCTACCCCAGCCCGCAGCTCAAGCTGCTCCCCAGCACTACATTTGGCTGCAGATCCCCTTAGCCCGCTTGCTGAGAGGCAGCATCCCAGGCTCCTGCACCATCCAAGGGGAAGGAAACCTGCATTTCCTGGTCAGACGGGAAATGACATCGTGGCTTCCCTTTCCCGTAAGCTTCTAAACACCACGTCCTGCCAAGGGCTGCTCCCCACTACCCTGACATATCACACAGGCTGGGACAAGGGACAGGCACAGACACCCCAACAGCCAGCTCAGCGTAACCGGGCCCACTCCCCAAGGGACGCATCCTACCTCCAGGGACCACGTCCTCACCTATCAAACATAGCGGCTACACGCTCCTGCCTGGGGCAGCAAGCATCTCACAAGCAAAAGGCAGCAGGTGCCACGTCCCAGCCTCAAGGATCCTCCCATGGGGACACAACCGTGCCCAGAAGGCTCTGAAGATGGGCTCAGTATTTGCAGAGCTGAGGAGGAAACAGCACCATAACCCTGCAGGACACCTGTTTGCCGAGACTCTGCAGCACATCCAGGCCATCCCCTGCTCCCCTAGCAGCTCCTGTGAGCATCAGGCAAGGCCATCTCCCCCCCACCACTCCCCACACGCACACCTTGAAGCAACTCAGCCTGCCTGGAGCCAGGCACGGCAAACAGCTGTGCGTGCAGCAACATGCTTGGAAGAATGCGTTACTCCACTGGGCAAGGGGCCTGCCAGGAACACGCAAACACGGTGACCCACCCTCCTAGGTCGGAAAAACTCGTCTTTGCAGTTCACCATGCTCCCTCCCGCCTGGTGCAGCTACCCACGCTGCCCGGTGAGAGCCAGCACCGCTTCCCTGGCTTGCCAGGCCAGTGCTGGGAGCATTGCTGAGGAGGCAGCCCAGATACAAGAGCAAATCTGAAGCCCAGGCACCGTGTAAAAGGGAGCGAGAAGAACATTCATCATCTGAGGACAGAGAGACACCTTCCTCCTCTTGGCCTGGGTGGAATCAGTTCTCCATATTCATTTCCTCTGAGACTACCGTGCTCGTAGGAGAGATCCTACCTGCCTCACCCCAAATAATTGGTCTCTACCAGCAATTCTGCACTTGCATAAGTGGCATGAGAGCAGCTCATCCCCCAGCTGCTCTCCAGCCCTCGCTCAGAAGCTGACACAGGTGAGGCCCATACCTTCCAGGCTGCCCACACCAAGGCCAGGCCAGTCGCAGGAAGGCAGTGAACTTTGTGCAGTGTTCACTGCAACTGGGGCCAACGCCCATAGGAGCAGGAGCCATCAGAGCCAGAACGGAGACATGATAGCAGCTCGTGCCCTTGCATAGGACCCAGCAAGCTGCTGCTGCCACCAACCCATCCTGAGGTCACCTACATTCTAGAAGAGCACCCAGATCCACAGCAGCACTCAACTAGGCTGCAGGAGAGCCAGTCCAAGAGCTCACTCTTCCATCCTGCTTGCTCAGCTCCCTTCAGCCTCTGACTTCCTTGGCCGAGCTTAGAAAGAAACCTCCAGCCCACAGTGCTGAGCCAGGGCACCCACATGCCTCCTGACACAACTCCAGCACCCCACAACCACAGAGCCACCCCCTCCTTCTGCCTCACCAACAGGCCAGGCTGTGGTTTCACAACCTGTTTAGGCCACGCAAGCAGAAGAAATCCTGCTCTCATCAGCACAAGCATCTGAGTAACCAACTGTTTAGAATCACACGTACAGAGGAAAGAAGTGCTCAGCCCAGCCCAGACCCCAACCCACACAGCCACAAACATTTCTGCAGTGGATAGAGGCCAGAGTGCTGCGGCATGAGGTCAGCGTGGAGCTGCAGCACACAAGGTAGAGGCCGGAGGACAAACCATCCAGGTGTCAGCCCCTCTGTCTCCAACCCCTGCAGGGTGGCTGGTCTCTCAGAAGGGAAAGGAAGCGTGGAACCTGCTGCCAGCTCACTACCACCTCCCTGAGCCACGTGCACCAGAAGCACATCAGGCATTGCACCACCAGCCTCTACCTTAACAGGAACACAGAGGGGAAAAAGATAGGCATTCCAGTAAGGGCTGTAGATCCCAGCACCACACCTGGCATCTTGCGGTGCTTAGTCACCAGCTTCCCTCCGCACCCCACCAGCCATCTCACCCCACCGTGCCGGGTGCTTTAGATATGGGCCACAATGAGGAAGTAGTACCACACGCTGGGAAAACTGCTTCCTCTGTAAAGAAATAAAGCAGGGAGATATACTGCACACTTCGGTGCAGGAGGACCTCTCCACACCCAGGTGACATAGAAGCATGAGTACAGCAGTCACCCCACATTGGTCCATTCCTATGTACCAGTTACTGGACAAGGAAGGCAGTGGGACACAGCAGCTCTCCTGACCGGAAGGTGGGCAGCACAGCAATAGACATGAGACACACAGGAGTCAGACATACTCATGATCCAACACTCGTCAACCAGCTGCCATGAGCCTCCACGACAGGAACAGGCCAAGCCTGAAGAAACAGCGCTGTGTCCTTCCCACCCTCAGCAGCCCCCTGCACAAGAGCAGGAGCCAACAGAAGGCTCAAGTCACCTTGGGGAACTCCAGCACTTTGTTCTGCAGCCTGCAGATCCAGCCCCTTCCCAGCAGCCTCACATCGAGGCACATTCCTGAATGCCGTGCCAGAGGACAACTTCCTCCACCAGCCAAGCCCTGTGTCACATACAGAACTCTGAGGCTGCCTGAATCACTCAACAGGTTTAGATTTTGTCACCACAACCAGGCAACACCTGTTGCTTTTTATGGACCCAAATCAATTCTGCGGTTCTGCTCCTTGTCAGAAACAGAGCTGAGGCAGTGAGAATAGCACAGTGCAGTGACCTGTGTCTGTAGGGAAAGGAGGGAGCTCTGTGCATCCAGCCTGAAAAGGACAGGCAGACAGCATGATCATTGCAGGGCAGCTGGGGAGAGAAACCAGAATGCTCAAATAGCACTGTCCTCTAAAGTTGCAGATGCCACTCAGAGAACCCAACAACCTTCCAGGCATAGTCCAAGCCAATCCTTCTGGGTGCCCTAAACACACCGCTTGGATCAAGGCCTAATCTCAAGAGCAGAAACAGTAAGAGGCAATCCAGCGACAGAGCTGGGCCTTCCTCCCAACTCCCAGCCCACCCCAGGAAAAAAAAAACCATGAGGACTCTTGAATGCAGTGATGCAGGGTAGCCTTGTTGGATGAGAGGTACTGACCCCACTGTGGCCAAGGCAAACCCAAAGCTACACAGCACTGAGCCTCTCCATCCTCCCACCCTTTCAGGAAGGCAAAACACGCACACAGTCCCAGCAAGGGCTACATACCACAAGACAGTTGTCTGCACACAACACAGGTTCAGTCAAATTCAGTTTAAGAACAGCTTAAAAAAAAAAAACAAAACCAAAACAGCTGCCCCCTTTTTTTTCCCCTATTAAAGTGTGTGAGTAAATCCGGACAAGCCAGAGAGCCTCTGGGAAATGTGGGTGCCGTCCTTCCCTGTTGTCAACAGCGAGCCCTGTACTGTCAGACAGCAGCGTGCAGCAGGTACCAGGAACAGGAGCAGAACAACAGCAAGGCCCACAGCCAACATAGACCAGCCCTCATCCTGTATCACCACGTCCAGGACAAGGCACGGACAAAAGAGGCTGGCACATGAACTGCAGTCCCCAGCCCACTGCAATCCTAGACCAAGTTAGTGCCAAGTTTCAGCTCCTTCCCCACACCAAGCTGAGGACAGTCTTACTTCCAGTTCCACAGTGAGAGAGGACACAAAAGGAACCATCACATCAGCAGCTGTACTCGGCTCCATGCACCAGGTGCTGCCCCTAAATGCCCAGCAGCTGAGCAGGAGAGCCCTCCACAAGGCACAACTGACCCAGGAGGGGATCACCCAGCAGGGCAGGGAAAGGTCTGTCCCCGCAGCACCAACCACACAGCCCAGCTAGGCAGCAGGACCTTCCCAGAGCAAGAGCCACCACCCGGAGACCCACCCCTCCTCAACAATCAGAGGAAGCTCAGCCGTCCCCACTCCCTCACTGGAGGCTCAGAGGATACAACAGAACCACTGGCAGTCCTCCCACGGACAGAGGCCCAGACTTGAGTGCAGTCACCCCAAGTTCAGACTCCGCTCCGCAGCGCTCCGAGGAGCGGCACCACGGAAGGTCGGCGGCCTCTCGCACAAAGGCACAAGACGGCCAGCTGACAGGAATCGCGGGGCTGCCCGCAGGGCCCGGACCAGGCTGCAGGAAGGCCGTCCCCGTTCGGCAGCGGCTCAGTGCCACCTGCCAGCCCGCGGCTCCGCCGCACGTCGCTTTTCGTCGTCGGGAGAGCAGAGGCGCGCTGCCGAACGGAGCCGCCTGGAAGAAGGGAACTGCCGCACCCGCCCCGCGCCCTTACCCTCCCCAGCCACCGGAGTCCCCTCCCGCTAGAACAAAGGCGCAGACGAGGAGAAGGACACGGCAAGACTCCGCTGCCAGCACGCGGGGGGGGCGGCCCGGGCCCCGCGCCCTGCCCCAGCCCGCCCTCCTCCCGCACAAAGGCAGGGCGAGGGCCGCGGATCTCGTTTGCATCGGCCGCCAACCCGCCGCGCCTGTCGGGCCAGCTCCCCGCGCCGCTGGCACGCCGGCGCCCTTTGTTGTGCGGCCCCGGGATCGGCGACACGCGCGGCTCGGCCCGGCCCCCGGCGGGGCGCGGGGCAGCAGCGCGGGGCCGCGCCGCGACTATCTCCTTCGTCCTCCCCCCGCCGCGCACCTCGGGGCGCTCCCCGGCACCGACGGCGTGACCCTCGCCCGGCACCGGCCCACGCCCCGCGAGGCACGGCCAGGCCCGACCCCGGTCCCCCTCCCTCGGTAAACGACGGGACGCCGCGAGCGGGACTCACCGTGGCCGGGCTCCTCGGGGACAGGGGGCGGTCCCGCCCCGCGGCCGCCCGGCCCGCTCCGGCGGGAGAGGAGCGGCGGGACGAAGGGCTCGAGACGCGAGGAGCCCCGCCGAGGGGCGACCCGGAGCAGCGGCCGTCCGGGTCGAGAGAACGCAGCGCAAGCGGGGCCGCAGAGGGTCGGGTCGGGCTTCGCCACCGCCGCTCCGTGCGCCCCGCACCGCTCCCGCACCTAAAATGGAAGTTGGTCCGGCGGGGCGGGGGCGGGCCGGGCTCCGGGTACCGCCCCCGGCGTCGGCGCGCCGCGGCCAATGGCGGTAGCGCGGAGCGGCGCCCGGCGCGGTAATGGCGGCCGTGCGGGGGGGGGCGGGACGGAGCGGCACGGAGGAAGCTGCTCAGGGTGGGGGTCCGCGGCACAGCCCCGTGAGCGCGCCGCCTGGGAAGGCTTCCGGAGGCCGATCCTCCCGGTAAAGCTTCCGGCTGCCGCGGGGTCGCGTTTCCCCGGCCTGAGCTCCCGTCCCGGCCGAGCCACGGCTGCGGGGACTCTGCTCCCGCTGTGCCGGGGAGCCGCCCGTCCTCGCTACGGGAGGAAACGCCGCTCACCTGCGAGAAGCCGGGATGCAGGCTGGGGGTTCTCTGCCTCGCCTCTGGTCCGGGACCGGCGGGACTGGGGCGCTGGGGAGGATCTGCCCGCTCCCGATTGCCGAACTGCTAAGCGAGATAATGACAAGAGGAAAAGGATTGCCGAATGGTTTGGGTGGGGACAGGTGATTTCAGGGGTAAATATGCACGGCGCGGTTGGGCAAGGAGAGGTGGGGGAGCCGATAGCCGCCTGCAGATGTTTGGGGAAGGTAATCCCCCGGCCGGGGGCGGGGTTTGCTCAGAGCAAAAAAGCATAATGAAGAGCAATGGGATTAAACGAGTGAGAGGGACGCGTTTAGTGAGATTACGGGGCGGCAGACCCCCAGACCCTCCCTGTCGCTGGATCAGTAAACAGATCATTCGGTTCGCTGGCTGCAAGGAGCGCAGCAGGCACGGGACAGCAGCTCTTGCCTCTGCAGCGAGCGGGAGGCTCCTCTGCTCCCAGCGCAGACACCTTTGCTCAGCCCGGGCGGGGCCCCTTAGCCCTGTGACTTAAGAACCGAGCCTTTGCCCTCTGGAGGAGCAGGGGAGCCAGGCAGCACGCTCGGCACTGGCCGGGTAGCTGCCATCGCACGGACAGCAGGTAGGTGGTCACCAGTACCACAGCCTGGGGCAGACTTTCGGCGTGCCTGATATGTTGCTGCATTCCAATCCCGTATTCCGATCAGCCCAGAGATTTTACAGCCTTTAAAGTCTTTAGTGAGTTTCTTCAAAGATGAAATGCGCTGCTGCGAACACGCCTATGCCAGCTCTGAATTGGAGCTGGAGTCGTGTCGCTTTGAAGCCGGGTGAGCGCCTCGTGTCCCGAGGGCTGCGGGGCTGAGCTGGGCAGGGTCTAAAAGCACGCTGTCAGCTCCAGCTCCTCATTCAGCAGTGCCCGGCAGCAGCCAGGACACCCAATAATGTGTGCTCACTTCTGAAGGAAGATTGTACCCTGATCCCTGGGCTCGGGCTCACCCTGCAGCAGACAGTGCTCTTGTTTAAATGTAAGTATTGTGGCGGATGAGTCCGTCCTGCTGCTTCCTGGGAAGAAAGATGGGTTACTAACATGGCTAAATTTGCCCTTTTCCAGTAATTGGGCGTAATAACATCTTATGCATCCCCTTTCATCCTACAGTGCTGTTGATGCCTTCTCCAGACAAAACGCCCAAACAAGGCAGCTACCACCGGAACAGAGTAAGACAACTTGTTTATCAGACAGAGGAATGCTCCTCAGCAGCACGGGGCAGGAGGAAGAGGGAGCTGCCGTCTGCAGGCCCAGCGTGGGCAGTTCAGAGATGGTCTGCATTGTTCTCCATCAGGATAACAAGGCACTTCCGCAGCCCCTTTCCTGTGGGAATCCCAACAGGTTGTTGTCCTCCCCCTGCAGGAAGGGAAGCGTGGCACCAGGGGGCTGAAACATCCCATCTGTCAGATGTCTGCACTAAGCAGTATGTTCTTCTCTTCACCTTTGGTGCTTTTCCTAGTCTTGGGTGCCAGACTTCACCTCTTCAGCTTTCCCTTCCATGGTAGATGCAAGCAACATGCAAGATACCTCCTAAGAATAGAGAAATGAGACAGCTCAACGCTGCAATTTAGTAACAGAAGTAAAAGGGGATGTTAATGGAAAACAATTGCAGCTCTGATTAAGACCCAAGATAGGAATTTCCCTTCTCTGTAAGAAATCAGCTCAGAATCTGCTGATTGGGAGACTCGAGAAAGGATATGACTAGCTCAGTGGCAGGATCTCTCTTCCTATAAACTGTGGAGCAAACCAGGATAACCAACTTGCACTTAGACTGTATCAGACAGGCTGACCTCGCCTTCCTTCTACACTGAGACCTACAGGGAGATGAACCTTGCCAGACTGATTCACGGAGCCCTTCCAGGTCTGCGCACAGCTATCCACTGGGACAAGCACAGGAGAAGGCAAAGCAAGGGCCAGGCTGGGGCACAACACCGTGCTTTTTAGGACCCTGTTTCTGCAGGTCTCTATCCACAGAGAATGAGGTTTGAGAAGGAAGGAAGGTGCAGGTGCATGCTGGGACCTCATCCTAGTCTGGCTTTGGGCATAAATGGAGTGACTGCTGCCAGTGGTGAGGGTCACTTCTGCACAGATACAGCCCCAGCCAGCAATTTCTGGGCACCTAAAGGAGAGAACCACGCTCTCGCAGTTTGCTGGCAAGATGCAGCCAGCAAATTCTGGCAGTGAATGTGGATGCTGGTATAGAAAGAGAGGATCCTGTCAATGGGACAAAAGGGTGTTGGTGCTTTTTTCCAGTGCGGGCTATTTGGCTTTGAGTACGAGTAAGAATTGCACTAATAAAATGCCTCTTTTGTGTGCAGACTCTATCTACAGTGGAAGTGTTTGCTGGTATCACCAGATCCAGTATCTATCACCAGTATCAGTAACTTTTCAAGGGCAGACAAGGCCATGGTAGGAGGAGGGGTAGGGGAGGCAGCACTAGGGGCTGCTGGGGCTGAGGAGAGGACTACTGCATGACAGGGATCAGTGTTGCCCCTGCAAAACACTAAAAATGCCTCAAAGCAAAGGGCCTGCCACCTGGGCCAGGTCCAGGGCTTTGTGTTGCTAGCTCTGTGGGTCTATCAGGACAGAGAATCCTTCTGACACACGGGGAACGAGTGCAACTAAAGAGGCCTGCATCAGCTTTTCCACCACCCAGACCACTCACGTACTCTCCTTTGTTTCCAGGAAATGTGATTTCCACTCTTTCCCAGAGCTGCTGCTGAGCTCCCTGTCTCAGCCGCTGTCACAAGACACACAGCAGTTTGTAAGATCGCTGTGGTCTGAACGGGGCTGCCTGTTCAAAACATTGGCTTCCCATCTCCCACAGCGGGCCCAAGAGGCAGAGGGCTGTTTGTGCCACGCTCTGCATGAAAAGCACTTTCTGTGGGCTGGAACAGATCACACGGTAAGAGTGGACTTTGCCCTTTAACGCTGTGCTTTCCTCTTCCCTGTCTTGCACCAGTAGTAGGACGCACAAGAGCTGTTTTGCACACTGTAACTAATGCCTGTGAATGCCTCTTTGTCCATCCTGCGTCACCTGCAGCCTGATCCTTGTCAGCTCATGAGCTCCCGCAGAGCCTTCAAAGCTGTCTGCCAGCCAGCAGAATGCCAGGATGCATTCTTACTTTTCACTTTGAGCGTGTCCAAGGACTGGGACAGATCCAGATCACTTGCCCTTTTACCACTCCTGCTCCTGGGATGGCCTCAGGAGAGGGAAGAGTGCTCCGCACTGAGTGACAGAGAGGGAAGAGCCCAGCTTTGCCTTGGCCACCGCCCTGATGAGCAAGCACCGCAGCACCACCAGCTTGTTCCTCCAGCAAAGGAGACAGGTGATATCAAGTCCTGCCTCTGAGTCAGCAAGAAGCATGCAGTGAAGATACAGCCTTCTCCTGTAACTGGGATTTTGCCTCACCTGCTGATCAGCTGCCTGGTCACAAGAGGAAGTCCTCTGATATCAGCGTCTTGGAATTTTTTAATTTAGCTTTGTCCTGGCTCCGTGGCTTTCCTTTGACTTCTGTGCCCCGGTCGGCTCAGCCAGCTGAAAAGCACTTTCCACAGCTGATGTCCTCCCACTTGCAGGCTCTCTCTGCTTACACCTTAGGCTTGCCTGCTGAGGAGTCTCTTTCTCACTGCCACAGCTCTAGCATGGTCCAGGCACAGTACAAAGCATCGCAGAGCAGCAGGGAAGGCTAAGAGCATATTCTAAAATTCATATAGGCCCCTAAATCAATAACCGTATCCATCTGTCCCCAGTGAATTCAAGCTTTTCAAGTTACAGCTTCAATTACTATAATTTCAAAAGATTGCAGTGGGCAGAGGAGTACAGTTCTCTTTTTTCTATTTTTATGAGCATATGATAGCACTGATATGAAATTACGTGTTTTACTGTTTCCCTTGGTATGTACAGCTGGACACAAAGCCACCCGAGGTCAGTGGAAAGACTGCCACCAACCTCAGAGCCTCTGGCTTAGACCCATAATTACTTTCTTTTATGGTTTGTTCCAGTTCTGCACCCTTACATGTCGAAACACAGGAAAACCCATCTGTAAAGCCACAGGGGATGATACCACGTTTAACTAGTTGCAGAAAGCTTTGTAGGTTTAAAATCTACAGCATCATTTTGATTCTTGTTCTTCTGCAGCCCTTGAAACTTCCACCCACTTTGGTTGTTTGTGAGGACAGGCAGTATCTCCAGGCTATGGGCTAGGATCATTACAGCTCTTGGTAGCGTGTGTGTGTGGAGTGATTGACGCAGATGTTTTTACAATGGATGCTTTATAAAACAGCAAAAAGCATTTCCAATTCTCTAAGCAGACAGCATCGTTTGCACGAAGGCCACTTTCCAAAACACCCATCCTCAATCCTCCCCTTTCAGCCCAGTGTTTATCTGTACGCCTGTCTCCCCCGGAGGCATCAGCAGGCCGTGCCAGTGCTGTTTCTCACACACACACCCAAAACAAGGCCATGAGCTGATGGACTCAAGTGTCACCACGATAGTGGCAGCTTCTTTGCAGCCAGCACACATCCTGCTCGCTGACCTGTTGCTTGTGTACCCAAACCCCACTCTTCCTGGGGAGGCAGGACGGGATAACTCAGGTAACCAACACCAGTGTGGTAGTGGTACAAGGTGCCACATCGCAGTGGTAGCTTTAAGATGGCGCAGTCTGGGACGGGCACTTTCCCGGTGTCCAGTCTTCACACCCCGGAATCTCCGCAACCCGTCCCTTCAGCCCCAGCTCGCTCGGAACACAGCCCACCACAGCCCGGCCCCCGCCACTTTCCCCACTCACCCTCACCGGCCACCAGCACCTCCTGCGCGACCTTCCCGCCTAATTTCCCGCCGCGCTGCGATTGGTCAGGATTGGCCAATAGCGGAGATGTTGCTGGGCAGAACACGGAGGAGCGAAGCGTCAAGGCGGGAGGCGGGCATGTGCGGCAGGACCGAATCGCATGAGTGAGCTGTCGCCCTTACCGTCGCGTGCGGGCGCGCTAGGCCAGGCCCAGCGGCTCCGCAAGCGAAACCTCGCGCCCCGTTCCCTCTCTCCGCGACGCCGGACCCCGGCGACGACCTCCAGCACCCACAGGGGCAGGTAAGCGGCGCAGCGGTCGTCTCGACACCCCGGGCCCGGTTGGGAGAAGGCCGTGCGGCTTCGCCTCAGAGTCGGTGCGGCGGGCGCCCCCTGCCGGCCGAGAGCACGTGGGAGGTGCGGCGCCGTCACCGCCGCCGCAGGGAGATGCCGTCGGGCTGTTCGCCGGCCGCTCCCAGGCTGCAGTACCGCAGCTCCCGCTTGCTCCGCGCCGCCTTCCTGCGCCTGCACCAGCAGCAGCAGCGAGCGGACGTCTTCTGCGACGTGCTCCTGCGGGCCGAAGGTGAGCGAGCGGCTCCCTCTGTGGCTGCGAGAGCCGCCCCGAGGACTCCCTCGCCGTCCCCGAGGAAGGCCGGGCCGGCCGCAGCCACGCGTTCCTTGCAGGGGAGGTGGTGGCCGCGCACTGCTGCGTGCTGGCGGTGTGGAGCCCGTTCTTCATGGAGCGCCTGGCCCGCCAGCCGCCCCACGCGGGGCGCCGCGTGGTGCTGGAGCTCGGGGGGCTGAAGATCGCGACGCTGCGCAAAGTGGTACGCTTCCTGTATACGGCCGAGCTGGAGGCCTCCCGGGAGGAGGTGCGGGACGTGCTGGCGGCCGCCCGCCGGCTTCGCGTGGCCGTGCTCGAGTCGCTGCAGCTTCGGGAGGACGACCTGGTGCAGCCCGGGCGCCGCTGGCAGCTCGACCGCAGCTGTCTGCGCGGCCTCGGGTCCGGCGGCGTTCCCCCAGCGGACGCCCCCCGAGAACGGCCGCTCCATCCAGACACCGTGGGTCCGGCCCGCCCCGTGGGGCGGCTGAAACTGAGGAGGATGGAAGGCCGACGCGGCTGGGAGGTGGTGCAGGACGGGCAGTTCTCTCTGGAGCCCCTCACCGTGGAGACCCGAACGGTAACAGAGCCGTGGCTGCCACAGGCTGCCGGCCGGCTGCCGGAAGACAACCTGGAGGAGGAGGTGGATGTGGGGACAGAGCAGCCGTGTTTGCCTCCCGGCACCGCGTGTGTCTATCCAAGCCCCTCATCCGAGTCAGATGGGGAGGTGGATGTCATTGGCTAGGGGAGCTGCTAACGCCTGCCTCCCCCAGACCAAAAGATCGCAGCATCCTGCGTCGGTTGTCGCTGAAATAAAGCACTAGAGCTGCATGACGGAGTCGCAGAGCTTTATTGGAGAAATAGCGCTGGTTAGCCTCTGCGGGCCGCCGGACTCCGGCGTTTCAGCGGAGGAGCTGCGGGGTCGGAGGCGATACTGGGGGCGGTGCCCCCCCTTGGTGCCGCCTCTTCATAGGCGCTCGCTCCGTGAAGCCGCTCCCGGCGTGCCGTTGTCCGTGCCGCTCGCGCTCTGTGCCTGCCGCCTCTAGGCCAGGCTGTTCCGCAGAGCCTCCACCACGGCCGCGGGCTCGGGGAACTTCAGCTTGCGGGGCGGCCCCTTCCCGATGCCGCTCCACAGCTGCACGGCTGCGGGTGGACGCGGGCATGGGTCAGGCCCGCCGAGATGCACCACCACCACCTCCTCCTCACGGCCCCGTCTACTCACTGCTGCCGTCTTCCTTCACCAGGGACACCTCGAAGCTGTTCCTGCGGGGCTGCCGCGGGTTGATCTCTACGGCCAGGGTGGCAACGGCCCCGCGCAGGGCCTCGCTCAGCGCCGCCGCGTTGCGTCCGTACACGCGTCAGCTACGGCTGCGGGAGGCGACAATCAGAGGGGCGCGCGAAGCCGCAGCCCCGGGGAGGGGGACTCACCTACCGGCGCCCACCTACCAGTGTTCGATGACGACGCGGGGGCCGCAGGCGTCCCCTGGGCTGCTCTCGGCCTTGCCGCGGGGCCGCTTCTCGGGGGGATCCGCCTGCGCCTCCGGCTCGGCCGGGCGCCGCTTGGCGCGTTTCCTGCCGCCCGGAGCCATTCCGCGTCCCGCTCCCGCCGCCACGTGCCGCTCTCCGCCGCCGCGCTGCGGGGTGCCGCAACGGTGCTGCGCGCGGGCTCCGTTCCCCGGCGCTTCCGCCGAGGGAGCCAATCAGCGCACAGGATGCTGGAGGCAGCCCCGCCCCCCGCCTGATGGCCAACCCGCGGGCAGAGGCACGGAGCGGACACGGGGGCGCGCACAGAACGTTTATTGTCAGCCAAAGAATACGCGCGAAGCGCAGGCCCGGCTCCTGGCTCTACCCTTCCCAGGAACCGGCGGGGCCGAAGACTAGCATGGGCCCCGGCCAGAACGAGCAGAGGGAGCGGCGGCCCCCGGGCTCAGTGCTACGTGCAGGGCCTCCTGCCGGCACTGCCTGGTCCCCAGCCGCAGTGGCGGTGGAGTGGTGACAGGTGAGAATGTGGGCAGTTCCTACTTCTCTTTCTTAGTCTCCCCATTGGCAAGGCCAGCTGCTGCTTGCCCCTCGGGTAGCTCCTCGGAGCCTTCATCCCGTGGCTTTGACTGCTTCTTGGCTTTCTGGTAGAGCTCATTGAGGTTGAACTCCCGGATCACATTCTCCTGCAGCCAGAGCACAGCATTAGCAACAGCAATGACCTCCTGCTAGCCCCCGTTTTCCATGGTGCCTGTGAGAAGATGCTGAGCGCATCCTTATCCTCTGGATGTGGGCTGGAACATCCTTCTGCCCCTTACATACCTCAGAGAAGGTCCAGGAAACGGCCCGGCCCTTCTTGTCAATCTGTGGGCGACGCATGACCTCTGTCCCACCCTGGAAGAGGATGAGGGTGGGCAGCTGCTTGGTGAGGGGTGAGGTGCTCACCTTGTATCTGCAGGAGTAAGGCAACAGGCAATGACACCAATGCATTTGGAAGGCCTGGTGCTACCCTACCATCTCAACCCCACAGACCTGGTGCTGACATCTGTGTATCGGCCGACATCCACCTTCCCAAAATGCAGCCCCGAGCAGTTGTACCTGGGAGGTAGAACACAACTCTGAGTGCCGTGAGTGACCGCTGGGCTGGGGACGACTCACCAAGGCCTCGAACAGGCATCACTCACTTGAGAGAGAGGTCAGCAAAGATGGGGGCAAAGGACTGGCACTCACTGGACCAGTTGGCAAAGAACTCAACGATCCATGTCACCCGCTTGTCCCGTTCCAGCTCCTCCTGCCACAGGGCCGTGTGGATCAACAAGAGACGGTAGGCAGGGAACCCAGCACCCCATGCCAACCCACACTGGGCAGATGATACTCACGTCTATGGTCTTATCACTGAAGTACTTGATATACTCAGGTCCCATGTAAAGGGGTGGCTTGCAGGTCATCAGGAACACTGCAACAACAGCAGTCCTGAGTCCAGTACCCACTTAGAGAAAGGCTCTGCCCCCCCTTTCCCCACTTCTGAAACATCCAAAAGACCCAGGCTTACTCTGAGGGAGGCTCCTCCTTCCCCAGTACAGTCTGTATGACTACAAAGAGCACCAACAGCACAAGGCAAGATGGTTCCAGCCCCATCTCAGGCAGTTGATGCACAGGATGAGCCAAGACAAGGCCTGCCAGGAGCACTGCTGTATTGTGGATCCCCCCACTTCCCCACAGGTCTCACCAATGCAGAGCGTGAGGTAGAGCAGGCCCATGCGGATGTCAAGACGGAAGAAGAGGATAGCATTGGCTACTTTGCTGAACATGAAGATGTTCCCAATGTGCTGCTCCACAGTGACTGGGAAGGAGGAAAGAAGTCAGAGATGGGGCCGTGTCTCCTTTTTCTCTCTCATCCCCTGCCCCCACCTGTTTCCTCTGTTCCTCCACAGTACAAAGTTTGCAGGTTCCCTCCACACCCCCTCAGCGCAGCCCCCACTCACTGGAGCGCCTGTTCTTCATCATCACGATGGCGCTGAGGAACATGAGGATCTCCACCTCCCGCTGCACAGGAGAGAAATGCTGTGAGCAGAGTACCCTGAGAACCACGGCCAGCACCCCGGGGACAGCCGATCAGCCCCGCAGCACAGCCAAGGCCGGACTGCCCTCCCCTGTTCGGAGCGCTCTCTGCACAAGGACGAGCAGCCACACCGGGCCGCGCCGGCCTCCAGCCTCCGCCTCCCCTCCATAACCGAGCCGGAGCTGCACACAGAGGGGCCGCCGCTGCGCCACCCAGCGCCGGCGACGCCCGAGGAGCCCCGGGCACAGGACGGCCGGGCAGGGCGGTGCCAGGCGGCCGGCAGACCAGCGCCGTCGGCAGGACTGCTCACCCAGTCGAAGTCGCAGGGGTTGCCATCCTCCCGCTGCGAGGGCAGCCCGCGGCACAGCGGCGGGACCTTACGGACGAGCAGGAAGGCAGTAGCGAGCAACGCAGACAGAGGATAGTAGGGCCGCGCCAGCCAGCGGCACAACCCCGGCACCGAGTAGAGCAGCGCCAGCAGCGGGGCCAGCACCGCCATCTTGTCCTCCGGCGACCGTCCGCCGCCTTCTCATTGGGCGGGCTGCCCGCACGTCTGCGCGGGGAGGGACGTCCTCCCCGCAGGCCAATCGTGAGCGGCAGCGGCGAGAACTCTCAGCGCCGCGGACCAATGACGGGGAAAGAGAGAAGCGGCCAATCGAAAGGCTGAACCCGCGTCTCCTTTAGCAACGGGGGCGGTGCCCGGCCAATCGGCGCGCGGCGGGGGCGGGGCGGCCCCACGCGGGGCAGGCCGGGAAGATGGAGAACTTCTCGGCGCTGTTCGGCGGGGCCGAGCCGCCGCCCGCCACCGCAGCCGCAGCCCTGGGCTTCGGGCCTGCCAAAGCGGCGGGAGCAGGGGCCGCGCCGCCTCCCGCCGCCGCCGTTCCGCCGCCGGGCGAGGACGCGGCCCGCAAGGCCGCCTCCGGCCCCTTCTATCTGCTGCGGGAGCTGCCAGGTGCGGGCCGGGCCGCGGGAGGGGCGGGCCGCGGCGTGACGGGTGGCGCGCGGGGCCAATGAGAAGAGAGGGTGCGGGCGGGAGGCGCGGAATGACAGTTCGCGGGGCCAATGGGCGCGTGAGGCCGGGGCGCAGGGCGCTGAGGGGCCCGTCCGCCCGCAGGCAGCACGGAGCTGACGGGCAGCACCAACCTGATCACGCACTACAACCTGGAGCACGCCTACAACAAGTTCTGCGGCAAGAAGGTGAAGGAGAAGCTCAGTAACTTCCTCCCCGACTTGCCCGGCATGATCGACCTGCCCGGCTCCCACGACAACAGCAGCCTACGCTCCCTCATCGAGAAGCCGCCCATCTGCGGCAGCTCCTTCACGCCCCTTACCGGCACCATGCTGACCGGCTTCCGCCTGCACGCTGGCCCGGTGAGCTCCTGGGGAGGGCCGGGGGGGTTGGGGGTAAGGTGAGGACCCTCTGACCTCAGCCCCTGCAGCTGCCGGAGCAGTGCCGCCTGATGCACATCCAGCCACCCAAGAAGAAGAACAAGCACAAGCACAAGCAGAGCCGCACGCAGGACCCCGTCCCCCCAGGTAGGACTTTGCCCTGCAGGCCATATGCCCTGCTAACTCTGCACCACACTCATCCCACCTCTGCTTCCTGTAGAAACCCCCTCGGACTCAGACCACAAGAAAAAGAAGAAGAAGAAAGAGGAGGATCCAGAGCGGAAAAGGAAGAAGAAGGAAAAAAAGAAAAAAAAGGTAGGTTGGGAGCCGGCGTGCTGCTCCACTCTGCCTGCCCCAGCCCTGTGCCAGGCTGTAGTTGGGCAGCTCCATGCATTTGGCTCCAGCAGTGCTTGGCACCACCGCAGTTTCACAAGGCCTCATGCCTATCCTTCTTCTGCAGAACCGACACAGCCCCGAGCACCCAGGGGTGGGCAGCTCGCAGGCCAGCAGCAGCAGCAGCCTGCGGTGAGGCTGCACTGTGCTGCTCAATGGAGCTCCCAGCCCCAGCTGCCTGCTGTGGACTCATCCCTCTCACAGAGCACAGCGGGGAAGTGTGGGCAGTCGTGGCCCCCACTTGCAGAGAGCATGGCCCTACAACCCCCCTGCCTGCACTGTGTGGCCGATGGGGACCTGGTGACATGGACAATGCTGGAATGGGGGTTCCTACCATTGGCCTCTTATACCTAAACAACGTGGTGCATTGGGATCTCTCTTTTTTATTCACCTTTTAATTAAAGTCTGCTCTGAGGAAGAGCTGGTGCCAGTGGCGGCTCTGACTGTTGGCCAATGGGGCAGGGCAAGGAGCAGAGGCCTTGGCGCAGCCCCATCATACTCCAGCCCTTGCAGCTTTCTGGGCTGTGAAGAGAAGGGGGCAGGAGGACACAAGTGACCTTGGTACAGCACTGTGTTCCCCAGGGCTGCCCCTGTGGGGCTCCCACAGAAGAGCCAGAGCCTCACTGAGTCCTGGGACATATTCCTGCTTAATGCCCTGACAGCTCCACTTACCTACACTACAGTAGGAGCGCTGTGCCCCAAAGTGCCCTGAGGAAGCTCATCCCAGCTGCGAGGCCAAAGGCGCTGTGGCAGCCCTGGGAGGCTGGGCCCAGCTCTCCTCGGCCCCCTTCCTTTCCACTCCAGAGGAGGAAGGTAAAGCAGAAAAATGAAGGACAGGAGCCTTCAGGGAATCCTCCATCCCTGGACACCACACAAAGCACACGCATGCCCGCTGAGGTGGCTCATTAAATATCCTTTTATTCCTCGTTTTTAAAATGGCTAATAATAATAATAATAATAAAAAAAAAACAATGGCATGGCTCTGCGGAGGCCACAGGAGAGATATTGCCATAGAGAAAGAGTCAAGTAGTGCGTGAAGTTGAGTGGGCCCGGTGCGGGGTGGGCTCCCCAGCAGGGTTGGGGGTGGGGGGGCAGCACTGGGCTCCTTGGCTGCATTTTTGGCATGTGATGAGAAAATATTGCTTGACAGGGGATGTGCCTCACTGGCCTTCCTCTTCCCCAAATGGAAATTAAAACAACCACATGACAGTCAGAAAAACTGATCGCCCATTAAAAAAAAAAAAAAAAAAATTAAAAACAATAATAAAAAAAGAAAAACAAAACCTGGGGAAACACTTAAAAAAAAAAAAACAAAACCAAAATATATAGCAAAATCTGCAGGTGCAGAAAGGTGCAGCTCTCACCTGCTCCTGCACGCCAGCAGCTCCCCCGGCCATCGCCTGCTTCACACCACCTCTGTAGCCATTGGGGAGAAGCCAGGCACAGTGGCTCCAAATCCAAGCACACAGGAGGGGAGCCTGCAGCCTGATAGATCCTAGCAGGGGGCTTCAGGATCCCCCAAGTCCCAGCATGGCATCGGCACCCCATGACCCCCAGGCGCCAGGAGCCCCTGAGTGTATCCCCCTTCTCATCCCTTGAGCACAGGGGCCCTGGCCATGGATCCTGCAAGATGGTGGCTCAGGTGGGGAAGGGGAATGGGTGGTTTCTTCCTCTCTCTGGGTAAGATATATAATTTCTGCTTTTTTTTTTCTTTTTTTTTTAATATTTATATTTATATATATAGATATTTATATATACACACACCTGGTAACTCAGAAAGAGAAAAAAAATAGAATCCGTAACAATAATAATAAAAAAAAGTTATTCTGGTTTAAAAACAATCCATTCCTACCACGCTAGGCGAGCGATTGATTGCACAAGGCCCACAAGTGGCTGCCCGGCCAATGGTGGCAGGGCGCGAGGCTGCGGGACACGGCCCCCCCATGGCCTCCACACCTGGCCAGGGCAGCATCCCTGCCCCACACAGTCCTGCCGGGGTGTAAGTCAGCTCCTGAGTCCCAGGGAGGGGTGGAAAAAGGGAGAAAAAAGCCCTGGGGCTTCCAGCCCATCTCCTCATCCCCGTCGGCTGGGGGCTGCAGAGCGTCCGTGCCCATGGAGCCCTCTGGTGCCAGCGGGTGCCCAGCCAGGAGGTGAGCGGGCGAGCGGCTCTGCCCCTCATACTGAGATCTCGTACGTGGTGCCCCCCACGCCAGAAACCTTCTTGACTCCTCCACGCGTGGGGCTGCTGACAGGCACGGATCCCGAGCCGGGGGTGGCCGAGCTCAGGCTCTTGGGTTGCCCATTGGACTTGCTGTAGGATGTTCTCATCTGCATCTCGTCTCTGGGGAGGGAAGCAAGCACACGGGGTGAGCAGGTCAGCACAGGAATGGAGTGGCAAAGCACGGGGCACAGGGCAGTGGGAAAGGGGAGAGTAGGATCCCAGCACGGCTGAGCGAAGATGCAGCCCTGCCCTCCCCAAGGACACAAGGCAGACAAGCATCCCTCAAGCCCACCAAGAAGCCCATGAAGTCTCCTAGGGACAGCACCAGCTCTGTGCCAGCAGGACTCAACCCCCAGCCCTCCCCGCACCCCCCCAGCGAGGAGCTGCAGTGCACGCCCTGCGGGGCAGACAGCGGCAAAACTCACTTTGGTGCCAGTAACGGCTGCAAGGCCACCTCCTCGGTCTCGGGGACACTGGCCTGAGACGCTGCTGGTTTTTGGCTGCTGTAAGACACAGATTTGCCCAAGTGGGGGGCAGCGGGCTGCTCAGGTGAGCCCAGGGAGCGCACCCGCAGCGCGTGGGAGGGCTCAGGCTTGCCAAAGCGGGGAGGGGCCGGGCGGGTGAGCGGATTCTTGCCCAGAGGCGAGCGCTTCGAATCGTCCGAGGAAGAGCTGGTGCGGGGGGCATTGCTGGAGCCTGGCGTCGACTGGATGCCCGAGTCTGCCAGCCCAGCATCGTCCTCCCTGCCCGCTGCGGGAGGCTGCTGGAGCAGTTTCTCCCGCTCCTGGATGGAAGCCACGATGTGGCGGGAGAGATTGTCATAGCGCACGGGTGAGGGCTCGCGGGGTGGCACATGCTTGGGTGAGACGGCGGCAGCAAAGCGGCCGTGCAGGTCGGTCTCTCGCTGCTGGGCGATGCGGGCCGAGAGGAAGGGTGATGTGTAGCCCACCGGTGGGTCGGGCTCGGGGCCGGCCTGCACCGACTCGAAGTCGGGGCTGTCGGAAGGTGTGAGCAGGCTGTCATACGACAGGCTCCCGTTGCGTGTCTGGTTCACCAGGCTCTTGTAGGAGGTGGAGGTGGTGCCCTCGGAGCGGATGGACTGCAGGTGGCCCAGTTCAAAGCCCGTGCCCTGGGCCGACTTGAGGCTGGAGGATCGGGAGCCACTGGACAGCGGGTCGAAGGGAAAGCCTTTGCCAAAGGTGGGCGAGCGGAAGCTCTCAGGCTCCAGGCTCGGCTCTGAGCGGTAGCTGGGCTTGCGGCCGCCTTCGCCAATGGAGTTGGGCTCCTTCAGGCTGTTTACTCGGCTCAGCTATGGGACAGGAACACAGATATCACTCCTGGGAACATAGGGGCCCCCAAAACTCTTAACGCCCACCCCGAACCCACCACCCAGAAAGCCACAGCAAAGAGCACAAAAGCAGCCCCGTATGAGTGCTGCCTGTCAGCCAGCCACGTGCACAGCTTTACCTTGGCGCTGGTGGAATGGGGCAGGGCAGCTGAGCTGCTGCTGCTGCTGTATCCAGGCTGGTAGTTGTACATGGTGGGTGTCGGGGGGCTGTCCTTGCCTAGCAAGCTGCTGTCTGCAGGCAGGGGAAGAGAGAAAGACACTCACACGTGTGGCCACTAATGCAAACGCTGCGCAGAGTCCTCCCTCCCTTCCCCAGAACCGGCTCTGAGCCTTAGGAGGACAGACCGTGGAGGTGAGAGGAACAGGCTGGGGGAGAGCGCTCCAGCAATGGATGAAATGGAGCGGGATGGAAAATGGGTCCCCACAGCACAGTGTTTCAGGCAGGCACTTCTCTGTCCCTGTAGCGGCCCTGTTCACATCCCGCCTCTCTTGCAAAGCCAACACAGGTGTTTCTGAGCACCGTTTCGCTAGCGCTCAGGGAAGCAGGGCATGCAAGTCACGCAGGCTGCAATAAACAAACTTTGCCACCAAGCCAAGCCTGCCATTCCTTCTCCTCCATCCTGGCTGCGCTCCTGTGCCCATCTACAGCACAACAGCCCTTAAGCCTGCCCACAGCATCTCAGTGGCTCAGGACAAGCACCTTGCTGCCAAGCAGTGGTCTCAGCTTGGCTTCCTGCTCTTTTCCAATAGATTAGAGCCAGCTGGAAGCATCCCACAGGCTTCTCCAATCACAAGGGCTGCGTGTAGCAGCCCGGAGACACGGGTGCACCCTGCTCCACAATGCGGCGGTGCTGACGTGCTTCAGGTCTACCCTGCAGCCTGTTCCTGCGGCCCTGGCTCCTGGTCTGCCGGGCACAGCCCCGGGCTTCCCTCCCAGCGGCTGGCTGGGACCCTGCATGCCCTCCTTACCCTCGTTGGTGGCCAGGGTTAAGTGTGTCCTCAGGCCCGTGTAGCGGCTGAGGTCTGGCTTAGGTGGGGGTGGCGGTTCGGCATCAGCAGACTGGCTCTCCGTCACCTCCAGGCTTCCTTTGGACTGCAGAGACAAAGCGCAAAGGGTCAGCAGGGCACTGAGGCCTCAGCCCTCCCCTTAGCAGGCAGGGGGCATGCAGTGGTGTCATGTCTCTTGGTGCCCCTGGGCCTGTCCAACATCCTGAGTGCTTGAGGGCAGCACATGCCCCATGTGCTGGGAAGTGCCGTGGAAAGGGAAACCTCCAAACAATGCTGCAAGGGTGAAAGACGGGATAGGGAAGGGCAATGGAGTATGCAAAGCCTCATGTGGTCACTGCCACATGGGAGGGATGTAATTTCTATCCCCAGGGGACACAGAACAGGACAACACGGAGAAGGTGGAACATGACAAGGCTCACTCGGTTCTTTACTCACGGATGCAGGCTTGCACCCCTGGGCTCCACGCAGGACCCCAACGTGGGGAGTGCTAATTCCCCCCTTCCTCACCTTCGTCCTCTTCAGCTCTGTCTGGATACCATTGTCCATGATCTTGACAGTGATTTGGCCATCTGACACATCGGGCCGCAGGAAGGGGGGTCTCACCAGGACTGTCTGCTCAGCCCTTGGGCGCCCCAGGTACCTGCCAGAACCCAGGGAGAGAGGGCAGAGAATGTGGTGAAGGCCCATAGTTGGGGGTGCTTATGTTGGGTATTGGAGGGCTGGAGAGGCACCACCACACTTACCTGGGGGCTGGGGAGCTACACAGGACCCGGCTCACATTCTTACAGCAACCATTAGTGAAGGGGTTGACTCCACCTCGGAACTTGCCTGTCACCTGCGAGGTGGGGAGCATCACATTGGTGTGGGTGGCAGCCACAGGAGGTCTCCGGTCCACCCCCCACCCTCAGCAATGCCAACCGGGTCAGGGTGCTCAGGATGTGACCAGCACAATCATTGAGTAGTGCCAAGGATGGACACTCCCCCATTTCCAGGCCCCTGTTCCAGTGTTGGGACTATTCTCATGGAAGAGGTGTTTCCCTAATGTCTAATTGGAAACTGCCTTGGTTCAAGCTGCACCATTGCTTCCTGCACTTCCACTGCCCATTCTTAAGGGCCTGCTGGGCTCCTTCTAACCCATGACCACTCCTCAAATAGCAGCAGTGAGATCCCATTTCTCCAGGCTGCATAAACGAGGACGAGGTCAGCTCAAACTCCTCTCGCACACTGATGGCACTCCTCCCTCAACTATCTTGCCAGAAATCCCTTGCTCAATCCACCCTAGGTCTATCTTGTGGAAGCAATCCCCAGAAGCCATCCCAATGGTCTGACACCAGCTAAGCACCCCACATCAGCTAGTACACATACCTGCTCGTTGGTAGTGCGGCCCCTTGCCACAAGCACCACGTGGAACCCAGTAAGGCCAGCGACAGGAATGAAAAACAAGCTGGCCACACACATCACAGCCATACTGCCGGCGGGCAGCTAAGGAATATGCTGGAGAAACAGGTAGCTGTAAATGTCCCTGTTCATTGCAGGGAACTAGGACTAGATGACCTCTAAGATCCCTCCCACTTCCAACGATCCTATGAATATCACAGCTCTGCTCCACCACATACACCCCCCAGCCCCACAACACTGTTCCCCCTCCAGCCTCTTCCTGAGCCTTCTGGGAACACAGAGGATACGTGACGGCCATGCGGACACCAGAGAGCTCTGCCTGGTAGAGGACATAAAGCAGACCAAAGCCGAACACCCCCA
The DNA here is from genome assembly GCF_019232065.1 of Centrocercus urophasianus. Classification (NCBI taxonomy): domain Eukaryota; kingdom Metazoa; phylum Chordata; class Aves; order Galliformes; family Phasianidae; genus Centrocercus; species Centrocercus urophasianus. The sequence continues at coordinate 41,089 of NW_024885128.1, read as the reverse complement.
TGATGTGTGTAGTGAGTGACAGCAGGAAGAGGAAGAAGTAACGGTAATTGCGTCGCCCGATGCAGTTGTTCACCCAGGGGCAGTGATGGTCAAACTCCTGTTGGTGGGGAGAAGAAAGTGAGGGGTTTGGCTGGCAGCGCTCTGTGCCTGCACGAGGATTTTTGGGCCTGATGGCTCAGCTCTGTGCCAAAATGCAGAGGCACCCCAGCAGCTGCTCACCTCCACACAGTTGTCGCAGACGCTGCAGTGGGAGCAGCGCGGTGGCCGGTAGAAGCGGCAGGTCGCACACCATTTCATGCGCACCTGAATGCCCTTGATCTCCACTGTCTTATAAAGCGGAGCTCGGAAGTCATCTTCCTTATCCTCATCTTCTTCAGCTAGCAGAGAACACAAGCACAAACACATGCTGGGACAGGGGGGAGATGTGTCGTCAAATCCCAGCTGGCCTTCTTCCCTCCCCACCTGGAAATACCCAGCAAAACCCTCCTCTGTCCCACCACAACCCCCCCTAGGCTGTCCCAGGGATCATTAAATAAAGGTAGAAAAGGTCGTGCCCCAAAACCACAGCACCCATCTGAGCCCAAGGCAGCCCATATGAGGTGCTGGGACTTATGCAACTTTCACCACTTGATCCTACCAACCGGCAGGGCCGTGAACCCAGAGCAACCTCCTAGTAGCATCTGTCACCATCTGATCCCATCCAGACAGGGCAAGGAGAGTTCTTCCCAAGTACTCTGGGATCAGGGAATCCTCTTTCCTCCTGAGGAAGGAACTAGTTCTATCCCAGGTGATTCACAAGCTGGGTCACACTTACCTCGTGGGAATATGCCTGGGTCCATGAAGGTGGCCATGCTGAAGTTGGCCAGCACAAAGAGGAAGACGACAGCATTGTAGATGGGAATGACTGGGGAGACGTAGAGGCTGAGCCAAGGGCACCTGCAGACACAAAGGCTTTGTGACACCTGTCCTACAGGCAGTTCCTTGGGCACTGCAGGGCCAGGCTTGCCTGCTGCATCTGGCAATGGTCACAACAGCCCTCCAAGAGTAGCGGCCAAATCCCCTGCAGGGGGGCTTCCGGAATGGCAAGGCCATTCTGCCAGCTTTGGGGGCACCCCAAGTGCATCAGCCATCCCCGTGGACCTGCCCAGGGGTATCTATGCAAAAAGTGCTCCAGCAGTCAACCGAGGCACAACACGCATCCCTTCTTAGTGGTGGCAAGGAACAGGCAGAGCCAGTCAGACTGGCAGTGCCACGTGGGCTGCAAGAAGCTGCGCTGGCATGGGGACACAGGATGGATTTTGCTTCCTTAGTGACACCCTTCCTTTGTCTCATCAGCGAGCATGGGTAGCATTTGGGGATCCCACAAGGGGACACAAAACCAGCAGCCTCGAGCCTGAACCCAGACGGGAGCTGCTGTCTGAGGCGCCCACTGCCCCAGCTGGCACCCAGCTCCTTCACAGGGCTGGGAGCAGGGTAGGAGCACCATCCCCACTGCCCTGCCCAGGCTGGGTGCAGGCTGAGGGCAGTGGGCTTCCCCCTCAGAGGCGCCAGCGTAATTCTCTAATCTGCTTTGCTGCTGGGAGTTTAATCCCGTGGATCTAGGGCAGCATCTGTCCCTCTCTTTCCCCCCACAGTGATAAACACAGATGGATTTAGGCGGTGAGTGCAGAGGGGGCAGAGCGCAGTGCTGGGCGAGCAGGGCGACATATGGTGTCAGCACTGTAATCCAGCACAGCCCTCCAGCAGGGAGCGGCGAAGGTGCACGTGCTGCCCCATCCCTCCTCTGCCACCACGCTGCCAAGCAGCTGGGAGAAGCAGTCACACTGTGGGTCCCACTGCACGGCGTGGCTGGCAGGAATGCGGTCTGGGAGCACAGCACTGTGATGGCAGCCTCACCTTGGGCGATGCCTCCATGCCTTGGCCTATCTGCGATGGCATTGCCACTGCAGCTTGAGGAGCTCTCGGGGGCAAGGAGTGGCTCCTGCAGCCACGCAACAGCAGCCACGCTGGCCTGGCCTCCTGGGGCAGCTGGCCCTGCTGTGCAGCCTGAGATCCAGTGGGACGGGTCTGTGCAGAGGGCAAGCTGTAGGGTGCATGGGAAGGGAAGGAGCCTCCATTTTGAGCAGCCCAAGCTCTCAGGCAGGAGCATCATTACTCCAAGGGCAGACCTGCCAGCTCCATGCTGCCCTTCAATGGCAGACTGAATGTCAGCCTTTGGGAAGGAGAAGTGACTGTAGAAGGTGCTGAGCGCCCTGGGACCAGCTCACAACCCCAGGCCTTATCGGGCATTGCTGGATACCCGCAGCACAATGGGAGAGCTGCCAGAGGCTGTGCCCAGTGGACTTTGGGACTGAGCAGCAGGCCCAGGCTGTGCAGCCATCTCAGCACCACGTCCCTGCCTTCTGCTCTCCAGAACAGACACGGCAGGAATGCGTGTCCCATCACAGCACAGGGCTGCCCCCTGCTCTACGCACGTCCCATAGGGCCCAGAGAGTTGGCTCTCAGAGCTCAGGCGTGGAGCACACCCATCTCAAAGAGCTGTTGAGACTTGTCCCTGGCAGCACATGAGAGAACTCAGGGAACCCAGCAGTCTCGGCCTGCCACAACCTGAGTCACAGCCCAACTGAAGCAGGCTGTGCTGCTCCTCCCCTCTGCAGGCTCATCTGTAGCCCCTCACCCCGCAAACACATCCCCAGCCCCATGAGTTCTGCACGAGGTCAACTCCTCTAAGACAGAGTGCGCTATGAGGAACCAGACCCAGGCAAGAGAAGAGGCGTGGGATGGACTAACTGATGCCCAGGGGAATTCCAGTCTGGAACCAGCAGTGTCCAAGCCACCAAGCCAGGCTCATCCTTCGAGATGGGAACACCTCTGCCCCTGCCAGATCTCACTCAGCAACACAAACCTCAGTCCAACCACTATGCCTTCTAATGAAATTAATGTGCTCATTCCTGGCCCATAGACACCAACCCTACGCCAGGATGGACCAGAAGGAACAAGCCTGGCTGATATACCAGAAACAATGCTAGAGAGAGGCACACAAGAAGAGCCTTTCAGGAGCAGGGCACAGAATACCACCAGTTCCATGAGCTCAAGCTTTGTGCAAACTTTTTCTCCATTTCTTCCTTCCCCGCTCTAGCAGTTTCACAGGAACAGCCCTGTGACTGCTACAAGCACAAAGCAATGCCATCCCAGCCCTGCCAAACAACCTGTGTGAAAGCATGCCTTGCTTTGCCACTCTGCTGGAGATTTAAATTGGTGTTTTAAAGTAGGTTAAATAACATCCACTGACCTACAATTAATGCGACTCTGCCCAGGTGTTCCTGCTCTGAACAAACCTGCTCGGCAGCACACAGCCTGACCGCAGCTGTTCCTTACACTGATAAGCAGCTCCCAGCAGCCCCATAGCTTGCAGCTGGCACTGCAGGGTGGCAGCAGCCAGGACCGGGTCTGTGGGGCACGGCTGCCCCTGTTTGTTGTGTCCTGATGGCAGTGCAATGAAAGGAGGGCACTCGTCACCCCGAGAGCAGCATCAGGCACACCCGCTCTCTCTTCTCCAGTTCTCTGCACTGGTAGCACAAAACCTGCTGCTTTTTGCAGCCCAAAGTAGCAAAATCTCCCTCGACAGCCTCAAAGCTGCCAAAGCACCGGGCTGATGGATGTCCTGGGTCTTGGCTTGGGTAAACCCTGCTGAATGACAGCACCAGCTGCCTGGAAGGAGTAAATCACATCAGCTCTGTCCTCTGGTCCTCAAATTACTCTTTTATTGCCCAGTTGCTGCCACGTGTTAAAGCTGCAGTGACCTTCCAACCACCAAGAGCTGTGTTTGAGGGAGCAGCAACAAATCATGGGGCAACAGGATGCCATGCTGGGGTAAGGACAATGCCCCAAACACAGGCTTCCCCCAGGTGCTGGCCTCAGGCCCTGCTGGCTCATAGGCAGAACAGCTCCTCCAGGCTCTCTCCAGAAACACCAGACCCTCCCCATTTCCTCAAGCTGACACCAACAGCGGCAAGAGATGCACGCGGGGGTCAGGGTGCTTCTCCTTCAACTTTTCCTTTGTGGCTCAAAACTTGGTTACAAAACTCTGAAGAATAACAGAGACTGCCCTTGTCTGACAAACCACTTCGGAGAGCTCCAAAGGAGAAAATTATCTCTGTCATTTTCCCCATACAGGTCACAAGCTAATTCCCAGCCCAGATGGGGCTGAGAACTGCCAGCGAGACGAGCGAGTTATGCAAACATCCGAAGGCAGCAGTGAAGTGTCTGCCAGGAGCAGAAGCTGAACAGTGGTGAGGTGCCTCGCTGTCCACCACAGCAGCTCCCGTCTCTGTTTTGCCTCATGGGAAAACCAAGCAGAATTCAGCTTGCATTGAACCACTCCAATGGACTGCTGCAGAGGGTGCTGCAGTGCTTTCACACCCTACATCTGTCCCACAGTGTGACAGCTCACCCGCTATGCCAGCTCTGCCACCAGAAAAACCCTGCTTAGTCCCTGCCCTGCTCCCATCGCCCAGCATCACACCCCCAACACCTCCCCCTGCCCTCGTTGCTCTTTGGCCAAGTGACTGGGACTCACGTGAAGGCAAAGAAGAGGGTGGTGGCTCCCACTAGGAAGATGGCAGCAGCTGAGACCGGAACGTATTTGCTGGGTTTGAACCTCTTTCCAGATGCTGCTGGCATGTTGGAGCTCTGGTGGGGAATCTGCCCTGCAGCATAGCCCAGGCCCAGCTGGAGTCAAAGCAAGGCGAGAAGGGCAGGGGAGACAGAAGGGGCCAAAGCACAACCCAAGCCTCCTGGGTCACTCCTGGAGCAGGCTCTGAGCAGAGCAGGCTGTCTGCAAAAGTCCACTGCGGTCTCCGGAGCAAGAGGCCCTGAGGAGTCCACGCTACTCTCTGCCTTGCGAGAGTTCAGGGGTGCAGGGAGGGAGACTTAAAACCATTAAAAAATTCAGCACAGAGAACTGGATTGGATTTAAAACAGCTGTTGGAGCAGGAATGCTGAGAGCCCTTGAGAGCATGCAAAAAGCAGCTCCCCGCACAGCTTGCAGCAGCCACCAGACACGAAGGTAAGCTTTCCGTGCTGGGACAGGAGCAAGGCATGAAGCACAATGCGTGAGAGCACCCTGGGAAAGAGCAAGATAGCGGTAAACTTCTTGCAAAAAGCCACTCAGGGAAACCACTTCTCCTTTTCAATCTGATATCCACAGCCCCCTCCGGCCGCTGTCTCACAAGCGATCTGCCCAGCTTCCTTGCAGCGCTGCTGTGCCTCCTCCTCCTCCTCCCCGGAGGCGGTACAGAAGCACTCTCCCTGATTTCACCAGAATCTAGGCTGGCTGCCTGGCGGTGGCCATTTAATTTTATTTATTTCTCTTTGACTGTTAAAGCCGAGGAACAGCTGGTGCAAGGTTGAGCTGTAAATCCTTTCTTTGAGAGGGGGGCTGGAGGGGAAGGTCCAGTGGGTTGTGCGTTTTCACCCTCTTCCTACTTGTTCCTTTCTCCTGACCCTCTGGGCCTTTCCACAGGCTTTGCTGCCACTCAGTTGTTGCGAATCAACAGGAATTGCACCAAATCTTCACTGTGGCAACCATTCCTGAGCAGCACAGCAGCAGAGATCTGAAGGAACGCTTTCAGGGAGGGCTTTTATACCCCCAAAAGACAAGTGACGGTGGAAGCAACGCTGAAGAAGTCTGTACTGCCCATGGCCCAAGCAGTGTGGGGGCAGGTCTCAGTACATTCCAAACCACTCCATTTCTACTGAATGGAGGGGAGGTAAAGTTGCTCTTCATTAATCCATTTGTTCGCTCAAAAAACTCAGGAACATTGAGAATGCCACACCTCACCTAAAAAAAGAGGACAGAAATAAATTAACAAGAGAAACGATCACGTAAAAATACTGAAACACCACCAAGCTGTCCAGAACAGTGAGAATGCATTTATGTGAGGAAGGAAACAATCAGGAAGATGCAGAACCCTGTCGTGGGCAACTTCCAAGCCCAGCTCTGACAGCCTGATGCCACAGCCCAAGGCCTGTCACATAACATCGGCGTCCCTCATCACATCTGCAAACCTGCAGTGAGAGGAGGCTGTAATTAGCAAAGATCCAGCCAGCCACCTCACAGCCCAACCCCGAGGCCCTCTGCACTCCATTCGCTGCAGAGAAACCCAAACTAAGCAACATACCCAGGACTGCACAGGAAATCTGCGCTGAGCCTGGAATAAGATTAGGGACCGTAAGACTGCTTGCCTTGTACCTTTCTACAGTTGTAACTCCAGTTCTAATGCTGCAAAACGCCTGCTGCCTCGAGGTGAAGAGGCTAATCAGAGCCTTACAGAGTCGATATTTGGGTGGAGACAGCAGAAGGAAGAGGCAGCTGGGATCTCATCCTCTTCCCCCTGAGGGCACAAAGCAGCGAAGCCTGTGGAGAACACTAGGGAAGGGATTCTGAGGGCCAGGTTCCCACCAGAGAGCCCTGATGGCTTTATGGTGCCCTCAAGAGTGTCACCTGATTGACAGCGAGGGTGTAGGTGGGAGCGTCAGATTGCTGCGAGGCAAAACATAGGGGAGAATGTACCTTCCTGAGAACTGAAGGAGGCACCAACCAGCCCCAAGCACACTTGAACCCACTGCAGCTCAGGGAAGAGCTGGGCACAGCTTCTATTTCATAGACTTTACTGCTAGAGCCCCTGCTGGGCCATTTGTCACATACTCAGTGCCTCAGTGTTCCATCATGAGGTCTCCATCAGCCCACTGACCCCCAGATACAGAGCCATAACGACCCTCTTCTCCTCCCAAATCTTTTTCTTAGGGGTAGATGGAAATTCCGAATGCTGACCAAGCACTCACGCAGGCTGAGAGAACTGTGGCACAAAATTAAGGACACAAGTAGTTCATGACAAGAACTTACTAGGCTTAGATAACTCAGTCCCGATGCAAGGCGTCAGCCAGCGGGGCTGACTAACCGAGGCACCACTCCCACTGCAAAAGGCCCTTCTTTCGCAGAAACTTTTGAAACCAACTTTTTGGCTTTGTGATCGAGAGAGAGAGGAAAGCCAGCACAGCACAACAGGAGCACAGTGCCCCAAATCTGCTGGCTGGAAGCCCTGCTCTCACCTCCGGGCAGCCGGCCGCAGCGGCTCTGCGGGTGGGCGGGCAGCAGTCCTGGAGATAGGCTACCCCCAAGTTGAAAGATGACATCACTGCTAATTGCTTTAGCAGAAACCATCTGTTAACGTGCTCCTCAGCTGTAACAGGACACCCCAGCCCTTTGAAAGGCTCCGCCATGAGAACAGCCACACCTCAAATCCAAACAGATACTCGCAGATTTAAGTTTGCCCCCATGCTACTCCTCACCTCTCCATCCCATTCCTTACGCAGAGCGATCTCCTTGTCCAAAACACTGTCCACAAACATTCCCCATGAAGCTTGCCCCAGTTCAAGGTCCTGCTCAGCTCCAACCCTTTCCAAGGCACCTCCTAATGACAGGTGCATACATTAAAGGGCTCCAACTCCTCTCACAGGGAGAGTCGGCACACGGTGGCATTTGCAAAGGTCCACGTGAGAGCTCAGCTCAGTGCAGAAAGGAACATCAGGCAGCGCTGGAGCGAGCTCCCCACATCAGTGCAAGAGTAAAGACAGAAATACAGAATATCCCGAGTTGAAAGGGACCCAAAAGAATCACCGAGTCCAACTCCTAGCTCCAAAACTCAAGCCCTATGTTTGAAAGTATTGTCCAAAGGCTCCTTGAGTTCTGGCAGCTTGGGTCCATGAGCACTGCCAACAGGGAGTCTGTTCCAGTGCCCAGACACACACTGGTGAAGAATCTTCTCTTTATGTGCAAACTACAGCTTGGGCACCTGCATGTCCTGACCGCCAGGCAAGAGGTCCAACCCTCCTGCAGCCTGGAATGATTGGTTGACATCTGAAATGCTGTGTGGCATGGCACTGCAGGCTGGTACCTCAGCTGTGTAAAGTATCTTCTTCTCTTTTCTTGGGGCTAAACGATAGCAACACTTGAGTGTTTCTGTCACTTACCCTGACATCCTGGAGTAACACAAACCTGTTTGCAGGATCCACCCTGCCTTTCCACAGATTATACCGATTCAGACCACATTCACACCAACTTCCCCAAACAGACAATCTCTTACTATACCTCTTCTCCAGCAGTCCTGCAATCTGCCCACTCCCAACCTCTCCTTTCCCCTTCCAAACCTTTTATCCTCATTGCAACTCACCTGAGGAACGTATGTGCTCTACTCCCATCCCGATCCTTTCTCTGCCGCTTCCAGCCCAGCAGCTCCTCCCTTCCACGCTTCTCAGGACCTGCCCTACTCCTTCCTCCTCCCAGTCAAGCTTTACTAGGCTTGTGTGTCACAGATTACTCCATTTTCCCTCTCCTCTGGTGTTTCTACCTGTTTTCCCAACCCTAGCACCTCTTCCTGTGCCGTGCTTTTTTTCCCCCGGTTCCTCTTATCCAGCACAACCCCAGGCTTCCCACTCCCAAAGGAGAGTCTAGGGCTCCCAAGTCAGCCACTGCCTTACTGATACTCCCATCCCACAGATGGCTTTACTGCCTGGCAAGGGCTCAGCTGCTCCCTGAGCTTGTCCCATTGCCCCAGTTTCCCTGCACCCGTATTCTCATTCACCATTTATGTACTTCCATCCACGTGAGGGGCTAACTTCCATCTCCCCTTGCCTCAGTTTCTGAGGACTTTACTTAATCCTCCTTTCCTTTCCTCAGGATATTTCCAAATGCCACCACTGCCACCTTCCACTTCTTTTTCAGTGCATGCTGCCTTTTCTTCAGCTGAGAAACTGAAGAGTCTGACTCCGGTTTCCACTTCTGCCAGCACTCACTCCTTGAAGCGCTGTGCTCTTCCTGTCCTTCCCACCATTTCCCCATCTCATCGCTTTCCAGAAACCCATCCACATACAGCCTGAACAGTTTGTGTTGCTTTGGGGCTTGATCTTTCCAAAGATGGGACAAGGAAACACTCCTCACCATGCTCCACGCTGCCAACAAGCAGTTCCTCTAAGCTCTCCCAGCCCTGAAGAAGGAAGCGCACACCTCAACGTGACAAGGTTCCCCGACACTGCCTTTCGTCACCACGCAGGGAAAGGAGCTGGCACAGAGCAGAGAGAGTTCACTCTCAGTTATGAGCTCCAGCGGTGCGTCAGCTGCCTCCCTGCCCCAAACCAGTCCTGTTGAGTTTCCCCTGCACGGGTCAAACAGACAAACAATTCCTTCCGAGTGATGCAAGTCCCAGTCAGGGCAGATCTGGGACGACACAAAGACAAGATGTACTCTACCCGTTCCCACCTTGTTTTCATTGCCTGTACCCAAGACCTGCACGGAGCAGGTGGCCCCAGGGCTGGCTCTGTAGTCCGCAGCCGTGGCACCTTCTATTCACCGGATGAGAAACATGTCCCAGCCAGCTCCCCTCAGCACTGAGCTCACTGCACAAACCCCACACAGCAAGAAGCCAAGAGGTATTCGTGAAACACAGACAACAGCCCAGGCAGCAGTTGCTGAGATGCAGGCAACAAGGGAAAGCAAAACCATCAGAGCAGGCAGCCAGCACAGCTGGCCGCCCCGCAGTGCTTATCTCTGGCCTTGCTTACATTGCTCCTGTTCCTCCCCTGCCCATCTCAGCGGTTTACACGGGATTAGCCCCATTTTGCGGACAAAGCAGGGAAGAACAGCATCTCATCCAATGTGTCCGCACCTTCCTGGATGCACAAACCCAGCCCTCCCACCACCAGTGCCCAGAGGCAGCAGCGAGCAGAAGAAACAAGGGGTGCAGCAGGAGAAGGGTGAACGCCCCAAAAAGCCTTGTCTAAAATCTCCCGTTGGAGACCTTTACTCCACCCAGTTACCTCCTGCCTGACCTCAGGAACCATGAGAACAAAGTCCTCTGCTAAGGAACAACGCCTCGCTGGAGGTGATGATTAGATTAAGCCCGCTAAGTTGATCAACCTCCTCACTTCCATCTAGACAAGGCTGTAGTCATGTTTTATAGCCTAGAAAAGATCAGTGCAGGAAGGACGATCCCACAAACAACCCAATTCAGATATGTAGCAGATCAAAACGTGGAAGCTGGGGAGAAATCACATCCTAGGGAGCCACCAACAAGCAACACTAGGAAGGCAGAATCCTCTCCCCCTAAACCAGCGAGACGAGCAGGGTACAACGGTGAGATTTTGCTCTCATCTCAAGGAGATGCAACAGAATCCTCAGCTGCAATAACTTGGGATTAACACATTTCACATTGATAATTTGGAGCTGCTTAGCAGTAGCCAGGCTGAACACCTGCCAGCACAGCCCATTACATCACCAACACCGGAGAACGTTGTGTGGAAGTGTGTTTCGAGGAGGAATTTCACTCTGGATAAGGCAGCAGCACACGGGCCGGGGCTTTGCACCTAGAGAGCAGCCTTCAACTTCTGCTCACTGACAGGCCACAAGAACCAAACTCTGACACAGACTTTTAAAAACTGAAGTTGACGAGATGTTCTCAGAAGTACAGTCAGCACAAGGAGAGCCCCAGCTCCAGATGAGAGCCTGCAGGAAGGCTCTGTGCTGCAGGCTGCTGCTGTGGTGGTGTCCACTCCTCAAACACAAACCCTGCCCACCCTCACAGCACTCAGGAGCATGACTGCATTCTGTTATCCCACCGTCCAGCCTCCGTGCCTGCCCAAATTCCCCAGCAGCACCATCCAACCCTCCAAAGCAGCTCTGGGCTCCCAGCACCAGAAGGACATGGGGCTGTCAGAGGGAAAGCCTCACGGATGCTGAAAGCTACGAGGAGATGGGCTCAGTCAGCCTGGAGAAGAGAAGGCTCTGGGGGACCTCGCCGTGGCTTTCCAGCACACAAAAAGGCTACGGGAAAGCTGGGGAGGAGCTTTCACAAGGACAGAGAGTGAATGAACGGTAATAGTTTTAAACTAAAAGAGGAGGGCTCTGAATTAAGTATAAGGAGGAAAATCTTTACTCACAGGGCAGTGATGCACCGGCACAGCTGCCCAGAGAGCTGTGGGTGCCCCATCCCTGGAGGCGCCCCAGGCCGGGCCGGATGGGCCCCGGGCAGTCTCACCGGGCTGCTGCCGAGCGTCCCTGCCTATGAAGGGGGTGGAACCGGATGCCCCCGGCCGTGCTATCGCTCCGCGGCCCCGCGGGCACGGAAGGACGCGGCGAACTCACGGAGACGCCGTGCGGAGCCGGATCGGCGCTGCGCCCGGGCCCAGGAGGAAGCGGCTCCCGCCTCGCCTCGCCATGCCGCACCACCGGCGGGGCGGAGGCCGCGGGCCGGCGGGGCTCCGGGCGCCGCGGAGAGGCCGCGCTGCCAGGCGGCGGGCGGGGGCTCGGAGGCGGTCCCGGGGCAGAACGCAGCCGGGGCTCCGGGGCCCTACGGCTACCGGGGGCGGGGAAGGGCCAGCAGCCCTGGGAGGAGGCGGGCGCGACGGGAGAGGGAGCGGGGAGGCCCCGCGGTACTCACCGGCACGCTACGGCGCGGCCCGGGCGGCGCCCAACGCTGCCGGGCACGAAGCGGCGGCGGCGCTCGGCGGCTGGGCACGACGTCAGAGTTGCGCCTGCGCGCCCCGCCCCGTCGGCCGCGCGTCCCGCCCGCCGCTCCTCATTGGTCGCCGTCTGGGGAACAGCCTGGAAGGAGCGAGGAAGGGTGCGGCGCGCATGCGTGAAACGGGAAGTGGCCGTGCGCATGCGTCATCAGGGGAGTGGGCGCACGTGCACCGCAGACCGCATGCGCGGCGCTTCCTGCGCCCGGAGGGGCTCTGAGCGCTGTGTGCTGCGGGGCGAACCCGTGGGACGAGACAGGAGCCCAGCCCAGCCTGTGCGTGTCCGCGGAGCGGAGGAAAAGGAGCGTCTTCCGCCCTGCTTCGCTTTGACCGATGGTCTTCCTGTGATAGGCCTGGGGTTCCTGTGCAGCATCCACGGGGGTGGGTGGTCAGCACCCGGGGCCAATCCCTCCATCCTGCAGCCGAGACAAAAAGCAGGAAGCACCACGGAGCCAAAGGGCAGTGAGATTTAATAACAAACTTTACAAAAAGATAAAAACGAGAGGCAGCCTCCTGTGCCGCTGGCACAAGGGCACAAACCCAGGGCCTGAAAGCCGCTGGGCAAAGCAAGCGCTGGGCTACACGCATGGACATCCCCATGTGTCCCCTCTGCCCAGGACTCCCTGCCCCATCCCTGCTGGAGCTACTTCAGGTCCATGAAGCGGATGTCCATGATGAGAAGGAAGTTCTTTGGCAGTGGGCGAGGGGCAGGCGAGAGCACAGTGAACACCTGGCGTTCCAGGTCTACCCCAGTGACCACAATGAAGCCAGCCACGCTGGTCTCTGAGATGTTGTCATCGGGGCTGTCGGCCATGCTGACGCTCAGCAGGTGGTGCACCATGTCCCGCCCTGGCGTCACCGGCACCAGCTTCAACTGGTTGTCCTCCTGCGACATGCCCAGTGGCAGGCAGGAGTCAGGGATGGTGGGAGCCCCTACCTTGTAGATCTTAACATCAGAGAATTTGACGTCAAAGGCGTGGGGGTAGAAGCAGCCCCGGAAGCCATAGAAATATTCCCTGATGCGGTCATCTCGGCACTCCCGCCGGAAGTCCTTGGAGCGCTCCACCACCCCTCCAGATTTGGGGAGCAAAACAGTGCGCACAAAGTGGGGCAGGTCCCTCTTAAGCTCGTTGTAGAGCCGCTCCTGGTCCAGCACCACCACCACATCTACCTCAAAAGCTGAGGCAGCATGCACCAGAGCCTGGTAGCCCGAGCCCTTCACCCAGCCGCATGTGTTGATGACGCAGCCACTGACCGATGCACGGCGGTTCACTTCACATCGCTGGTTGAAGACATCAGCCAGGCGGGATGTGATCTGCAGGCAGATATTGGGACATGAGGATAAAGTACATGGGGTTGAGAGGGATGTTTCTGTTCCCAAAAGACATCAACACAGCTGGAGGCCATGTGATGAGGACCTGTCCAATGACAGGCAATGCTCCTAACTCACTCAGCAGGTTTATTTAGTGCTAAGAGGCAGAGGCAATGCCTGGGCCATGGGAAGCCACTTAAGCTGAAATCCTTCTTTGCCCAACTCAGTGATAGTCATAAAGGGGCAGCAGCCACATTCAGTGCTGAAGCTGTCCATAAAGCACGTTAAATGAGGGCATTTAACGTGCTTTATGGACAGCTTCAGCACTGAATGACTGCTTGACCACATCAGCAGAGCTACTCCCCCATGTCCCACAGACAGGACAAGGACAAGCATGGGGCTGAGAGCAACCTTCAGCCAAAAAAGGGGCTTCTAGCCATCACCAAACTGCAGGCAGAGGACACGAGGCATTTGGGCCAGCTTTTTACCCTTCATGTTTTTGTTGGACCTCAGTGCTTAACTCAGTATTGCACCATGGTTTTATAGAACAATAGGACTAGATGGGCAATCCCTAACTCACAGGGGCAGGCAGGACTCCTTGGAGGCTCCACCCTGCTCCAAGCAGGGCCAACCACAAGATGATAGGGACTCCATGCACTCACCTTGTTGTAAAGCTTGATGTTTGTGCCAGGTGTGGTGGAGCCAAAGTGGTAGACCAGCGGAGCTTGCAGGGAGAAGCCTTCCTCTACATCAGCCGGCCGCTCGATGTAGAGGGCACCCATGGTGCCAGGGATGGAGACGGAGCCCTGCCCCACGTCCAGCTCCACAAAGGTGGGCCGGCGCCCCAGGCGTACAGCATAATTCAGCAGCAGGCGGCACACAGTCGACTTGCCCACATCGGTGGGGCCCACCACCATGACACGGGGCCCCCGCTCGTCCTCGCGCTCTGCCTGCCTCCGCATCTGCTCCAGGGCCGTGTGAGTGTTGAGGTAGAGCAGCATGGGCGTGTCCTTGGAGACGTATGCCACCTCGGTGCGCCCACTGAGCTGCACGGTGCAGCCGTGCCAGGTGAAGACGGCCACCTTTGCACCAGCGTCAAAGGTGAACTTCTTGTTGCGGGTCAGCTCGGTGCCAAACACCTCAGCCATGCCGGTGAGCAGCTCCATCTGCACCGTCTGCGAGGCCTCCACTTCGAAACGCAGCTCTGTCTCCCGCTCCAGCTCGAACTTCGCCACCTGCTTCTTCTCATCACCGCCATCGTCCGCCATCGCGGGCCCGGCCCGATCCTACCGCCCACCGCGGTAGGGCTGGACCCTGAGCCCGGGGCCTGGCAACCGTCAGTACCTGACAGCACCTACAGCTGTTCCGCGAGCCTACCGGGACTCTGGCAGGGCTGTCGCGTTTCCGTTACGTCACGGAGCGCGACGGAAGTAACGTCAGGCAAGCGCCGGAGGTGAGGTCAGAGCGCGGCCCTCACGCCCGCTCCATCAGCGGGAGCGCGTGGGGCGTTGCCGTGGCAGCCGCGCGGGGCCTGCTGGGAGATGCAGTCGGGGCCTGCTGCGGCGTGCCGCTCCCCGTGCTTCCCGGTGTTCGTCCGCGTCTCATCTGCACAGCACCTACTGGGGCACCGTGGCCATAGCCTCTCCCCCTTTCACTGCCCCCGGCCCCGCTACGTGCCACGGGCACGCCGCGAGCTGCGCTCCCCTCCCGCCCCGGCCTCGCTGCAGCCGCCCCGGGGTCCCTCGGCAGCGCGCGGGAGCCGGTAGAGCTCCCGCAGCTCGGTGCCGGGGGCAGCGGTGACGTAGTGCTGCCGGGCGGTGACGTCTCGGCGCGGGGTGCGGGCGGTGACGTCGAGCAATGAGTCACGGCGCCGTGATGCAGTCCCCGGGCGTGCGGCGCTCCCCTCCCTTCCCCCCCACCCCCTCCGCGGCCGCCTGGTGCCCCCGCCCCGCACCGGCACCGGCACCGGGGACAGCGGCAGCGGGGACAACGGCAGGCGGTGAGCGGAGGGACGCGGGGGGAAGGGGGGGGGAACTACGGCGGTGCCGGGAGGCACGGCGCTGCCCCCTCCTCACCCCATCCCGCTTAACCAATCGCAGGCCGCCCCCCCCTTACCGCCCGCTTCTCGTCCGGGGGACCCTTGGGCAGCCGCGCTCCACCCCCCGACCCGGAGGGACAACGGCTCTCAGCACGCTGCTGCGCTGCTTCTTCCCCTGCGAGCGGCTGTGCGGGGGCTGCACCATGCCCCCCGCACCCCCGCGGCCCCCCGGGGCCCTGCCACCGGCCGTTCTCCCCGCCCGCCGCCACCGGGTCCCTGCCACCACTCGTCTGCCTCCCCGGACCTTTCACAGCTACCTACCGCGCTCCCACCGCACCTACAGCTGCGTACACTGCCGTGCACACCTGGCCAGGCACGAGGAGCTCATCTCCAAGGTGCCCCCTCTGCGCCCGCGTCACCTCCCCGGGGCCCTGGTGTAGCCATCTTCCCCTCTGCAGTGTCCCTGGGAAATAGTGAGGGTCTCCCCAGGGTGTCCCCAGGGTAGTTGTGTCTGTCCTTTCTGCGTTGTCCCCTCTATGCTGTCCCCCCATGCTGTCTCCTCCTCCACAGCATCCCCTCTGCAGTGTCACCTCCATGGTGACCTGAGAGTGCCAGGTATCCCCCTGTGCCCATACTCCCCACAGTGTCCCCATGACAGAAAGTCTTTCCCTGCGATGGCATGGTGGTGATGGAGGAGGGGAGTAAGGGAGGCACAGAGGACGCTGGGTTGAGTCACGCTGTGTCCCTGCAGTCCTTCCAGGGCAGCCATGGCCGTGCCTACCTGTTCAACTCGGTGTGAGTACTGCGGTGGGGGATGGGATGCTGGGAGGGGGGAGTGGGGTGAGCTATCATCACTATCACTTGTCCTGGAGAAGGTTGAAGGAACATCCCCAGACGTGCCCACAGCACCCTGTCTGGTGCAGGGTTAATGTGGGCTGTGGCCCGGCCGAACAGCGCCTGCTGCTCACTGGGCTTCACTCTGTGGCTGACATCTTCTGCGAGAACTGCAAAACCACCCTGGGCTGGAAATACGTGAGTGCCCCTGGCACCCCCAACCTGGGATTGGGCATCACACTGGCACCCCAATCCCTTGGCCTGGGCATCCCAATGACATAATATGGGCACTCTGAGCCCACGGCACCGCAAATCCCACTTGGTTACCCAAAGCCCTGCTGCAGCCCACTGTGCAGGCACCCCAAACCCACAATAGTTGCCCTGGGACCCCAAATCCATAGCACATGTCCTGTGACCTGGGCCCTGAGGGGGCTCAGGCTGCTATCCCCACAGGAGCAGGCATTCGAGAGCAGCCAGAAGTACAAGGAGGGGAAGTTCATCATCGAGATGTCGCACATGGTCAAGGAGAACGGCTGGGATTGAGCAGCATGGGAGGGACACCACAATGGCACCTACCCTGGCAGGCACCTGGCATTGGACAACTGACATGGGCCCTCCCCACTTTGCTCTCCAGGGAGGGCACCCCATGCCAGCCTGTGCCACCTGCTGGGGTGAGGGCATGGGGCCCGTCACCAGCACACAGAGGCTGCGGGCAGCTTTTCTAGTGGAATAAAAGATTTTTGTAGGAAGGCGTCAAGTGTCACTTTGGAGTGCCAGGGGGAGGTGGCAACGCCAGGGGGACAGCAGCTGGCACACCAGCAGCAATAGTGTTCCCCCTCCAACAGGAGCCAGTCAGTGACTCAGAGCTTTTATTGGGGCCTCAGACCAAGAGCTGATGGAGGAAACAGAGACACAGGAGCTGCTGGGGGGCCAGGAGCACCCAATGGAAGCAGAAGATTTGGGAGGTGTGGGAGGATTTGGGCAGAGGTGAGGGAGGGAGAAAGGAGAAAAAGATGTGGCTGAATGGTTGTTGGAAGAGGGAAAGATGGAGTGAAGAGGGAAGGAAGGGGGGAGGAGAGGGTGAGAAGATATAGAGAAGCAGGGAGGGAGGAATGGGAAGAGGGAGAGGGAAGTAGAAGGAGGAAGAAGAGAAGGCAGATAGGGACAAGAGAAGGAGGGAGGGAAGAAATGGAGTGAAGGAAGGGGCAGGCATCAGGCCTGGGGGTCACTAAGGCGTCCCATGAAGAGGGGGATGGCGTTGCCTTCATCCCAGAGCACGAAGAGGAAGGGCTGCAAAGCCTCTAGCTGCAGAGCCGTGCGGGCCACCGAGGTGGCCATGGCACCCGCTGCCTCCACACCTTTCTCGTCCAGCGTCAGCACAGCCCGGTGTTGCACTGCATCCACTGCCACCTCTGGGCCCCGTGCCAGCCCACACAGCTCTGCATCCAGGAACAGCCCAAAGTCTGCAGCAACCAGACACAGTGCCATTGCCGTGGCATGGAGACAGCAGGGGGTGGGAGCATTGGGAACAAGGGGAAACCAAAGGACACCAGGAACAAATGGGGAACGGCAAACAGCAGGGGATACAAAGGGATATAGGGGACATGCAGGATACTGGAGCCACTGGGGCTGCCAGAGAACCAATGGACACAGGTATACGAAAACACCGGAAACACGGGGGACACTGATGTCACTGGGGGCACTGAAGTTGCAGGGGAAAGGTGCAGGTGACTTACTGCAGGGAGTGATGTCATCATCTGTCAACTTATGTGCAGTAGGTGACATCACTCCAGCACAGGCAGGGATGGGGGGATGCCTTACCCATGTCATGCACATTGGCCACCACATCCATGGCGAGGTCGAGGTGCAGGCGTGGCAGGGCCACGGTAGTAGGGCGCGTGGGGGTGTTGGATGCCCTCTGCAGCAGTGCCAGGAAGGTGGGGGGGTCCAGCGCTCGCTCCACAGCCCCCAGGGCCTCCGGAGGTCCCCGTGGCACCAGTACCACCAAGCTCAGCCCCCCACTAAGCTCCAGCCGCCCCACCTGCAGTGTGACATCATAGCCTGGCGTCCTCATTCAGTGCCATGGGAGCGATGCCATAGCCTGGCTTCCCATCAGTGCTCCAGGGATGACATCACCACCTGACACGTCCCTTCCATGCCACAGCAATGACATCATGCTGTGACATCATGCTCCACAAGCACAGGGATGCAGTACCTGGACCTGCAGGTGGGAGTCTGTGAAGGATGCCACAGGGTACTTCTTGCTGGTCATGGTGAGCACATCCACTGGCAGGTGCCCATGGCGCATGAAAGGCAACAGCATCGTATGCTTGGTCTTGAATGGCTTTTGCCACCGGGCTGCAGGGACACAGTGCCCATAGGGTGGGATGTTGTGGGGCTGAGGGCCACCAGGGGATGGAGAAATGGAGGTTGGTAGATCCCAAGGTGGATCTCAGGGCAGATCCTGGATACACCCTGGGAACTGTGCCATACCCTGGAAGTGGACAGCACTGAGCAGCACTAGGCGAGGTTCATCAGGCAGCTGAGACAGAAGATGGGGCACAAGCCCTCGTGTGGCCTTGTGCACCCATTCATTGATGCGTTGCAAGTCCAGGCTCTCGTTACCACTCAGCTCCCGTGGCCTGGCCTTGTAGAATTGCCATGACTCATTCAAGAAGCGGGGTCGGAGGTGCAGGTCTGCATAGTAGTATGGATGATGTCACCCCCTTGCCCACCCCACTGTTCCTCCCTGCTAGTGTCTGTCTTACCTGGGTGGTGGAAGATCTCTGTGGCAGAGAGCAGCCCTGGCACGTTGGCAAGCTGCCGCAGGGCGCCGTGCACGCAGGTCAGCCCTGGCCGGTACCCCAGGATGGCAGCCAGGCGCTGCTGGGTCTCACCGCGGGCACCTGAGGGCAATGGTGAGGCTTAGAGGGGCCTGGCAGCCGGGAAGGCTGTGGGTGTATGGGCTGCACCCCATGGAGAGCCCCTCACCCAGCAGGAGGTGTGACAGCCCTAGGGCCACGTTGAGGGGGGAGAAGAGCAGATTGGTGTCGGGTTTGGCAGACTCTGCCATGTGCTGGTAGAAGCATAAGGCAAAGGTGCCCAGTGCCTTGGCCACCTCCTCCTTCTGCTCCCTCGTTGGTGCTCTGCAGGTCTCACTTGGCTCTTCGTCCCCAGGGCACGGTGGGGTGACTGCGCCTGGAGGGCTGCTGGGGGGACCCGTGGTGGTCCCAGGCTCAGATGTGGTTGTGCTCCCGCCGGCAGCAGTGTCAGGCTCCTCGGGTGCTGCCACAAATTCCGCAGGGCCCAGAGGCTGCAAGGCCTCCAACACAGCATCCAGGCTGGGTTCCGACGTGGAACTGGACACAGGCTGGGTTGGTGTCCCTGTGTCCCCTGATGGGCTTGTGGTGGGACGTAGGATCACCATGCGTGCTGGCTGCAGTCTGATTAGCTTCATCCTTCTGGAAGGAGTGGTATCCGGCATGGACACCTGGGCAGGGGGACACCGGTGAGGGTGGGCAGGGGACACCTGGCTGCAGGGAGTCCACGTCCCCGTGCCACACTTACCGGGGTGACAGTGGCTGTGACCGTGGCCACCAGGCACACCAGCAGCAGGCAGAGCTTCATGGTGAGCAACCTGGTGGGCAAGCATTGGTCAAAGTATCAGCTGGACACCCAGTAACCCCCATTCACTCCCAACACCCCTTGGCACTCAGCATCCCGTTCCCCACACCCACAAACTACACACCCTCAGCACCAGGTGCTCCCTGCACGACACCCCCCCCCACCCCGTGTGATGGAGGGGCAGCACCCCGGGCCCACCTGGTGCCCGTCTAGTCGCTCCCCAAGAGTCCGGCCGGCCGCAGGGGGTAACTGGCCGGAGCCAGGCCTGCCTGGTTAAAGATTAAGGAGGGCGGGAGGCCATAGAGGCTTCCCGTAAATCAGCCGGAAGGTGCCTGGGGGCCAGGCTTGGCGGGGGCCCCCGGCTGAAGCGCGGCTCCCGGCACCGTACGGCCCAGCCCTGCGACCCGCCCCGCGCTGGAGGACCTGCCCCCCCCATCGCCATGGCTCTCACCGCCCAACCTGCCCCCGCCCACCCGCTCTGCCCTCGGGGAGGGGCCGCAGCCTCTCGCCCCGCCCCTCCCAGAAAGAGCGGCCCCGGGGCGTCCCACCCAGCAGCGGCGGCACCGGGCCCCAGACATCGGTGACCATGAGCAGGCGGCTCGCTATGGTGCGTGGGGCTCGGGGTCAGCGGAGGGGACACCCCGCTATCGGCACCCAGCCTGGGGGGCCGGACCGGGGCAGCGGGATCGTGAGCGTGTCGGGGCGCGGAGACCCGGTGGGGGCGGCAGTACTCGGGGCGGGGGGCGCGTGCACGTGCACGGGTAGCGCCGTGCGACGGGAACGGATGCCAACAGCGGGGCGCGCAGCACCCTGTGCGGCGGTTCCGCTTTCGTTTCCCCGACGGGGACCGCGCGGCGAGGCGGCGTGTAGCGGAGGGTGAGACCGGCCGTTTGGGGGCGTGGCCGGGTGGTTGACACAGCCCATTGGAGGGGACCACGGACTGCCCCGCCCCGGGGCTGAGCCTGGAGGCGTGTCCTCGCTGAGGCCCCGCCTCCTAACCAGAGCCCGCCCACAGGAGCTGGAGGAGGTGCGGCGCTGGGGCGGCGTCCGCGACCTGCACTTGGTGGACCGTGACGTGCTGCGCTGGAGGGGACTGCTGCTGCCTGTGGGCACGAGGGGGCTGGGGCACGGGGCTATGGGGCGTCCATGGGGGAAGGGGGATGGGAAGGGTACATGGGCACAGGGAGGTCCCAGGGGTCGTGGGGGGTGCCCTGGGGACATGGAGGGAGTCCTTGCTGGGGCAAGCTTGGGGGGCTTCCCTAGGAGGCATCGTGCAGGGTGGGACAGGGATGTGGAGGGACTCACTCTGGGGGAGGGCATGGGGCAGGGCAGCGAGGGGGGGGTGTGCCCCTGTAGGGCAGCTGGAGGCTGAAGCACTCTCAATGCCGCTGCAGAACAATCCCCCCTACAACGCGGGTGCCTTTCGTTTCGAGCTGGCCTTCTCCCCACATCACCCCCTTGTGCCTCCTCGTGTCAAGCTTCTCACCAGCATCCATCACCCCGGTGTGGGCCGCGATGGCACCGTGTGTCAGCCCCTCACTTCCCCCGAGAAGTGGGAGCCCATCACCTGTGCCACGCATGGTGGGTGCTAGGGGCTGGGGTGGGGGGCACAGCAAGCACCCTTGCTGATGCCTCCCATGTCCCACAGTGCTGCAGGACCTGCTGCTGCTGCTCGACAACCCCAGCACCGAGCGGGTGCTGCGCCCTGAGCTGGCCCGTGAGCTGAGCAAGAGGCCTGAGGCCTTCCTGCACCAGGCAGAGGAGCACACCCGTCGCTATGCCGAGCCGCGCCCTGACACCCCCGGGCCCTGAGCCCCCACCTCAGTGCTACTTGTCCTGTACATAAAGCTCCCACCTCAATCCCGTGATCCCTCTGCATGATGCTGTCCACACAAGAGATGAGGCACCACGGCATGGCACTGCAAACCTTTACTCCTAGGGGCTGGGGGACAAAGTGGGGAATGGGGCTGGCAGGGCCTCAGCGCTTCTTGGTCTTCACTAGCCCCTTGGCCACCAAGCTGCGGTACAGCTCCTGCACGTAGGTATAGATGCACTTGGCGTCTGGCACCGTCAGCCGCAGCATGTCTTCCACCTCCAGCAGCTGGGCACAGTCGACACGCTCCCTGCAGGACTGGCATCACCAGGGCTGCCCCACAGGTGGACATGGGCATAGGGATGAGGACAGGAACACACTCACTCTGCGGTGCTGAAGGCCAGGGTGAAGTTACGCCGGCGGTCCTGGGGCTCCAGGCTGCCATAGTCAAAGGCATCGGGGAAGAAGCTGTGGATGAGGGCGCAGAAGGCCAGGCCGCTGCTCCAGCTCCCTGAGAAGTTCTGGATGTCCACATGCTGTGTGGGTGGATAAGCAGGAAGGGGGAGGGATCAGGACACTGCTGGCCCTCTGCCAGCCTCCTGTCCCCCAGTACTCACCTGGTAGCCACGTGTCCTGGCACGACACCATTCCAGCAGCATGGCCTTCACTGAGCCCGTGGCCCCTACACGCTTCAGGTGTGGGGCTGGGCCTGTGGCTGCCCTGTAGCCAAGTCAGTGATCCCATTGGTGCATATTCCCTAGGGGCTCACCACTGGGCAGCGCTATCCTCAGTGTCCCATCTCCCTCTCAATGTCCCCCCATTGCCCCATGCCCCCAGCTGTCCACTGTCCCATATCTCTCATTGTCCCTTGGCTTTCCCATTCCCCCCAGCGCCCCATGCCCTCCAGCCACCCCACTGACCATGTTCCTCCACTGCCTCCCATTGTCCCCTGGCCTCCCCACTGTCCTAATCGCACCCTGACCTCCGCAGGCCCCACTCACCCCCCAAACTTCTCCAGGATGGCATTCCGTCCATATGCCCGGCTGCTCACTCGTGGCCGCCCCACAGATGCTACCCGGGGGGGCACCCGTCCTCGTGGCCCCACTGCAGACACACCACTGGGAACACAGGGGTGGTGGCTGTGAGCAGGGATAGGGTCACCACTGTGGATATCACCTATGAGAACAGGGTATGGGGATGCCAGCAGCGGGGCAGGGCTATGGGGCAGCCCCGGTGCTGGTTGCTCTTCTGTTCTCACCTCTCACTACCTCCTGAGCCCTCAGTGCTACCAGCTGCAGGGGAGAACAGAGGAGTCAGTAGGATGAAAGGGGGCATCCAAAATAAAACTACCTCCCTGGGGCAGCCATAGTGCCTGGGGGCACTGCAGGGAGTCCCAAATGGGGCAAATGGGACGGAGAACAGAGGGGCTCTACAGAGTATATGGGGATCTGTAAGGGGACTCTGGGAGAGGGCCCACCGCGCCCCCCATTCCTCATCCCATTCCCCTTCCTGCCTCCCCTGCCCTGGAAGGGGATTCCTGTGCCAACTGTAGCCCTTACCTGTGGGAGATGTGGGGGACACAGGAGGCGAAGGGGATGTGGGAGATACGGGGAACGTGGGAGACACAGGGGAGGTAGGGGAGAGTGGGGTGGTGGGGCTGGCGGCCCCCTCCGTGGGTGAGCAGGGGGGGAACTCAGGCCACAGCTCATCATCCTCATCCTGCAGCCAGGTGGGCTCCTGTGGACACAGGCATGGTGGCTGCACAGCTGTACCATCATCTCACTGCTGCCATCCATCCCGCTGCCGTCACTTTACACTCCAACCCACCCATACCCTGTGCCACCCCCAGCCCCAACTGTGCCACTCAACCCACAGCGGTGCCACCCCCACCCCACCAGTGCCACCCAGTACCCAGCCCCTGGCAGTGTCACCCCAGTCGTGCCCCCTCTCACCTGCCGGCCTCGGGTGCTGCCCGCTGCCTCCGGCCTGGGCCCAGGCTCGGCCTCCTCCTGTGGCACTGCACTGCCTCTGGCCTGCCCTTCAGCCTCGTGCTCAGCAGCCTGCCCTGCTGCGGGCTCCTTGCCAGCATCCTCTGCAATCTCAGCCTTGCTCCCAGAAACCCCTGCTGCCTTGGCTTCATTCCCAGCATCCTTTGCAGCCTTCCCCTTAGCCTCGCTCCCAGCA
>NW_024885128.1:0-17700 GCF_019232065.1 Centrocercus urophasianus | reverse complement strand
AGCCTCCCCCTTAGCCTCACTCCCAGCATCCTTTGCAGCCTCCCCCTTAGCTTTGCTCCCAGCATCCTTTGCAGCCTCCCCCTTAGCCTCGCTCCCAGCATCCTTTGCAACCTCCTTATCCTCGCTCCCAGCATCCTTTGCAGCCTCCTCCTTAGCTTTGCTCTCAGCATCCCTTGCATCCTCCTCTTTAGCCTCACTCCCAGCACT
Source organism: Centrocercus urophasianus (assembly GCF_019232065.1). Taxonomy (NCBI): domain Eukaryota; kingdom Metazoa; phylum Chordata; class Aves; order Galliformes; family Phasianidae; genus Centrocercus; species Centrocercus urophasianus. Next base: position 17,493 of record NW_024885128.1, on the reverse strand, counting down.
CCCTGTTACCTCCCCCTTAGCATCACTCCCATAATCCTTTGCTGCTTCTACCTTAGCCTCACTCCCAGCATTCTCTGCTGCCTCCCCCTTGCCCTCACTCCCCACATCCCCTGCAGCTTCCCCCCCAGCCCCTCCTTCAGCTCTGCTAGCCTCCCCCTGCCCCTCCTGTGCCACGCTTTCCCTGCTGTCCCCCCCAACCGTCCCCTCTGTGGGCCCTGTTGATGTCTGTGCGACGTCACCCAGGGCTGTGTCACTCGGGGCGGGGGCTCCACCACTTGCTGGGGACTCCATGCTCCTACTGTGGGCTGCAGGGCTGTCACTGAGGTGTCCACTGTGCCTTCATCCCGTGCCTCTACCCCATGCAATCTCATTGCCCTTCCTCTGCCCCTCAGTGTTCCTCCTGCCCGCCCACCCCAGCCGCCCCAACACAGCCCCCAGTCCCCATCCCATCCCTATTATGTATCCCAGACCCCTCTCTGCCACCCCTCAGCCCATCCCATTCACCCCAAGCCACTCCCCACTCCCCTGTCCCATCCCCAGCCCCTCCTGCCCCCCTGCACACCCCAACCCAACCCATTCCCCATTCTGATTTCTCTCCTGCCCCCTCCCAGCTTCTCCAGCTCAGTCCCAATTCCACAACCCGCTCCCTATTCCCAACTCCGAGCCCCCTCCCTCCCCCCCATCCCGTCCTATCCTCGTTTCCCACCCCCAAACCGCGACGCCCCCCACACCCCTCTGGCGCCCCGCAGCCCGGCTCACCGCGCTCCGCTCGCCCCGCGGCCGTGTGACTGCCGCAGGTGCCGCCTTCAGTCAGCGTTGACGGGGCGGGCCGGGGGCCGGAGGGGGGCACCGCGGGGAGGGGAGGGGAGGGGACGGGGGGGGGGCGTGGGAGGCCGGGCGGGGCCTGGGGACGGGGGACTGCAGGATGGCACGGGCACAAGGGGGACACAGGGACATGGGGGAAGGTGAGACCTCGGGTACACGTAGGACACGGGGGGACACGTGCACATGGGGGCACAGGGGGACTTGGAGGCGTCACAGGTGGGGGGGATATGAGAAACACAAGTGCACAAGGGGACATGGAGGGACACAAGGGGGGGGACACGAGAGACAGGCACATGGAGGAGATGGGTGACACGCGTGAGACACGAAGGAACACGAGGGACACTTATATATGGTAGAGAAGGGTGACATGAGGAACACGAGGTACACTGATCCAGGGGAGACACTTGGGGGAAAATAAGAGACACGATCACACAGAGGGGCACGGGAACACAGACGCATAGCAGGCACAGACACACGAGGGCAGAGACGTGCCGGCAGATCCACGGGGACACGCGGAGGTCACGCGTGGGCCGGGCCGGACCGGACCCGCTACAGGCCGTGCCCCCAGCTCGGCTGTCCCCGCCCATTGCCGCTTCTGCTCCCACCCCTTTGGGGCGAATTGCGGCCAAAGCGCGCGGCCGCTCCACTCTGCGCCGCGCTCCTCGCCGCCCCGCCCCCCCTCCCCGCGTCCTATCAGCGCCGGGGACTCGCTGCTGTCCCGCCCCCACCAGTCTCCTATTGGTCGAGACCGGCGGCGGGGCGGAGCGGCTGAGCGTGTGGGCGGAAGCGCGCGTCCCACGTGCATCCTGCGGGAGCCCGGTCCGGGAGCGCCATGGACCCGCTGCGGGCCCAGCAGCTGGCGGCCGAGCTGGAGGTGGACATGATGGCCGACATGTACAACCGGTGCGCGGCGTGAGGGGCCGGGGCGGGGCCCGGGGGAGTGCCCGTGGGCGGGAGGTGCTGGGAGTGCGAGAGGCGGGGGGGTGTCGCGGATGGAGGCAGCGGGGGCTTTGCGGATGCTGGGGATGGGGAGGGTACTGTGGGTGCCGGGCAGAACTGTTGGGGTGTGACAGTGTTGCCCTGCAGGATGACGCAGGCGTGCCACCTCAAATGCGTGCCCCCCCACTACAAGGAGGCGGAGCTGTCGAAGGGCGAGAGCGTGTGCCTGGACCGCTGCGTGGCCAAGTACCTGGATGTCCACGAGCGGATGGGCAAGAAGCTGACGGAGCTGTCGCTGCAGGACGAGGAGCTCCTCAAGCGCATGCAGCAGGGCACTGGCACCGCCTGAGCCCTTCCTATCAGACCCCCCCTTCCCACCACACCAATAAACTGGAGGCTCTGGGCCAGTTGTCTGCTTCCCTGGACCCCTCAAACCCATTTGTGGTGCTGTGTCAGGGGCTGCCCCACTAACCTGCTCGTGTTTCCTAACACTGGGTGTGCTGCTGGGACAGCCTTGCATGGGGCCCGGCTGCCATATGCGTCTCCTGGAGGGGGGGCACCCTGAGCTGCCTGCCATGCCCACATCAGCCTCAGAGATAGGCTGGGACCTTCCTTATCCCTTATGGGGTCGGGACAGGGCTGTGCCCCTCAGAGAGAGCTTGCTGGGAGGACACTGGGGAATACCCGGAGAAATGGCCACAAAGGAACACTTGCAGATGGGACAGTGAGAAAACACCACACCTCTATAGGGACTGTTACTGGGACAGTCACATAAGGATATCTGGTATGGACAGCTGGAGAGGGACAATGCCCTTTCCACCCCTGGAAAGGGACCACACAGAGACACCCACACAGGGACACGTAGGGGGAGACACATGGATGGAGGCAACCCTGGAGCTGCGCATACAGATACGCACGCGTGCAGGGACACCGGGCAAGGAAGACCTGCACAGGGTTGCTAAATATGAACACCCAGAGAGACCCCGGCCTGGGGGTGAGCACTGTGTGTCCATCCATCTGTACACATGCAGTGCGCCTGTGCTGTCCCCGGGGCTGGCTGGAAGTGGGTCAGGCTGTGCGCACGCTCGCTGTCCTCACAGCTCGTGGGTCGCATTACGCCCCACCGTGTGCCTCTCGTGCAAAAAGGGGGTGTGTGAGGTGCTGCAGGAGTGACAACGGGGTGGCGTTGCCGGGTGTAACGTCGGTGTGTCCGTCCATCGGTGCCGCAGCGAGCGGTGCGTGCGCCCTGGGGCCCTGCAGCCAGCAGCAGCGGTGCCGGGGCCATCAATATTTCACGAGGAAAAAGCGCCGTGACCTGGAAAGCCAGCTCCGCAGCCGCCGGGCCCCACGCTCCCAAAATAAGACCATTTTTAATAAAGAATTCCCAACCGCGCGGTGCCTGCGTGGGTTCTTTTCACTCGGGACGGGTGGGAGCAGAGTCCTGGGGACACCTCCTGTCCCCGAGCACCTCGGGAGGACCTGAGAGGGGTCCAGAGGCCCCCCGGTCGGGCTCAGAGATGGGGTAGGAGCAGGCCCAGCAGGGACAGTAGGGTGGGGGCCGGTCGGGGGGCCGCAGCCACAGGGGTGTCCCCGGGGGGGCCGCGGGAGTCACGGGATGGAGGGGGTGGCCGGGGCTGGGAGCCCCGCAGGTCGTGAGGTGGCAGCCCGTCGCGGTAGAAGGCGGAAGGCGGTGCGGCAGGCAGGGTGCCGGGGCGGCCTAGCGCCCGCCCGGGGGTTCCCACCACGGCCACCGCCCCGCCGCCACCACCACCCCCGTCGCTGTCATCCTCATCTTTGCCTTCGTCCTCCTCCTCATCCTCCTCGGGGCAGCCATCGAAGTCACGGGGCCGCAGCTGCCGCAGGTCGGTGCCACGGCGGTGAGGGGGGCTGGCGCAGGGCACGGGCGAGCTGGAGACGCGAGTGCGGCGAAACCAGGCCCAGAGCGGGCGCGCACGGCAGTCGCAGGCCCAGGGGTTGGCGTTGAGGCGGAGGAACTGCAGGGCGGGCAGCGCGGCCAGCGGGTCCCCGGGCAGAGCCACCAGGCTGTTGTTGAACAGGTAGAGGATGGTGAGGCGGGCCAGGCCGTGGAAGGCGCGGCGGTGCACGGTGGCCAGGCGGTTGGCGTGCAGCAGCAGGCGGTCCAGGCTGGGCAGCCCACGGAAAACGCCCTCGGACAGAGCTCGCAGCCGGTTGCCGTGCAGGAAGAGATGGCTCAGGTTGGCCAAATCGGCAAAGAGATCGTCCTGTGGGGAGCAGGTGAGGGACCGGGTGGGTGATCCCATCCCTGCAGGCATAACCCAGCACCTTGATCGCCATCCCAACTCCATATTGCCACCTAACGCCCTGTATCACCTCTGTAACTCATGGATGTCACCCTGACCTCTGCCCTAAGGCCGTCACTGTCCATCGCTCTGTTGGACAGACAGTGCCAAGAGTCCTCCACCATGCCCCCGTCTTTCTGGTGCCACCCATCACCCTGCCCCGTATCCTGACCTCAAGGGTATCATCACCAAGAGCTCTTCTGTATGACAGGTATCACCACCTTGCCTCATGCCCCTGCTCCACAGGCAGCATACATCTCCCTGCCTTACGGTCCTGCTCCACAGTATCATCCTTTCCTTGCCCCATGGACATCACCCATCACCTCTTCCATGGGTATAACCAGAGCTCTCTTTCATGTCTCTGCCTCATGGCCACCGCACTGCCCTGTGTCTCTGCACCTTGAATATCACCCACCTGCACTGTCACTGTCTGTGATGTGTCCCGTGCCCATGCCTGCAAGCACTGCCCACCACTGCACCTCAGTGGCATCCCCCATACTCTCCCCAGGGACACCCCATAGCCCTGCCACACAGGGCTGTCTTAGGACCCAGTCCAGCCCATGTCAGACCTGGAGGTAGAGCAGCCCGTTCTCCTGCAGGTAGAGGTACTGGAGGCTGTGGAGGCCACGGAAGATGGCGCTGGGCAGGCTGGCCAGCTGGCACCGGTAGAGGTGCAGGGCCTGGAGGCGCCGGAGGCCATGGAAGGTATCAGGTGCCAAGACACGGAGGTGCGGGTTGTCACCCAGGTCGAGCTCCTCGAGGGCGGGCAGGTGGCGGAAAGTGCCCGGCTGGATGGAGGAGATGTTGTTGGAGTAGAGCCAGAGGGTGACAGTGCTGGGCCCGAAGGTGCCCGCCCGCAGCGCCCTGATGACGTTGTTCTGCAGGAAGAGGCGGCGGGCGCCAGGCGGGAGCCCCGCGGGCACCGAGGAGAAGTTGTTGGCCTGGCAGCTGACGGTGGGCGGCGAGACGTAGCAGGTGCAGAGCGCGGGGCAGGTGGGCGACCCACCGGGCACCCACGCCAGCGCTGCCAGCAGCAGGGCCGCCAGGTGCCCGCCTGCGGGCACAGCGGGGCGTCAGCCCGAGGCTCGACCTGGGGCATTGCCCCTGCATCCCTGGCCCAGCCCCATGCACCCACCGCCCCACACAGGGCCCTCCCCAGCAACCCCATGGAGAGCACCCCAAGGGATACTGGCTGCCACCAGGCTCTAGGAACCCCCCCCAGAACCATCCTCATCCCACCTGGCTGTTCCCATACCACGCAGCCAGGAGCTCCGGGAGCTCTACAGGGCTATGTCCACCCCATATGGTCATGGCCATGGCCATCCCTTAAGGTCAGGCATTCCAAGAGCTCTACAGGGTCACATACATCCCATGTAGTCACGCTCTCGTGGGGACCACTAGGGCTACGACACAAGGTCAAAGATCCCGTAAGAAGCCAGTAGGGGAATGCACCATTCAACACGGCCATGCCTATCCTATAAGGCCAGGATCCCACGGTAGCCCTCGGGGGCCACACACGCCCCACATGACACTACCCACCCCGTTGGGTCCAGCACCTCACGGGGATTTGCACTCCAAAGAGCTTCCATGGCTTTGCCCCTTGTGATCTCCCCGTGTCCCCCTGGGGCCGTACTCCCATGGGACCCCCTCAAGGGAGGGAGGGGGAAGGCTGCGCCCCCCACGCGCGTCCCCGACAGCGGGGCGGGGCGGAGCCACGTGCGCGCGTGCCGCGGCCACGTGCGGGGCGGTGCGCGCGTGGGCGCGGGCTGACGCGCTCCCCGGTGACACGCGCCGCCGCCGCTCCGGGTGTTCGCGCCCCCGCCCCCCCCCCTTCTTTCTCCCCCTCTCCCCCCCCCCCCCCCCCCCTCCGCCTTCCCAGTGCCCTGCGCTGCAACCCGAGCGCCTCATCCATAATTCAGCCCGGCCTGGCTCGGGCTCCACGGCCCGCTGCGGAGGGAGGGAGGCGGCCCCCCCCGATGCTCGGCGGCGGGGATGGGGATGGGGGGGGACGCACGGAGGCGTCCGGCGCAGCTGCTCGGCGCCGCCCCCCTCCCCCGGCGCCCCGTGCCGGCGTGCGCCCCCCCGGCGCCCCCCTCCCGCGCCCCATCTGTCACTCCCCCTCGCCGCGGGCTGACTCAGTTCGGAGCTGAAGTCACCGGCTCCCGGGCTCCGCTCCCCGCGCAACCGCCCCCCCACTCGCAGGGTCCCGCTGCCGGCTCCACCCCTCCCCCCCCCCCACACCTCCTACAGCGCCCCGCACCGTCCCCGCTTCCCCTTTGCCCCGCTGCAGAGACCCTATGGAGCATCCACCCGCGGGGCTTTGTGGCACCGCGCACCCTTTGCGCCGCACTGTGCGCCCCGAAGGCAGCGCGCACCCCGCACCGCGCGCCCCGTTAACCCCGCAGCGCTCTGTGCGCTGCCCCGGGGCAGCCGCTGCGTCCCGAAGGCAGCGCCGCGGGTGCCGGGACCCCCGCCCCGCCCCGTCCCGCCGCGGGGGGGTCTCGGGGCCGTGCCCCCGGCCCGCCCCACGCCTACCTCGGGGCAGGTCCCGAGCCGTCGGGGGCCGCATGGCGGGACCGGGCCGGGCGCTCAGGCGCTGCCCTCTGCACGTCGGCTCATGGCCGGTGCCGGGGTTGGGGGGGGTGCGCGCCCCTTACCCCCCGCTGCGCCGCCGGGAGGAGGAGCGGCAGCCGCCGCCCCGGGGCATGGCACGGGTGGGCTCGGCTCGGCTCTACCCGCGGCTCCCGGAGGGGCTGAGCCCTGCCCGGCGCCGCGCCTTATCCCGGGGCGGCCGCGCTCCGCCCCTCGCCGCCGGTCCCGCCGCTTAACCCTTCCTCGGCCGGGCCGGGCCGTCCCGCTCCGCGCGTGGGGGAACTCCACGGAGGATCGCGGCGCTCCTGCGGAATGTGTGGGAACGAGGTCTACCCACGGGGACGCCCCGCAGCGCGTCCCCAGGGACCGGCGGAGCGTCTCGCAGAGGACGCGAGACCTCCTAGCAGCTCCCACTGGGGACGCGAGGACTCGCGCGTGGGGCCGTGAGCCCGGGGGAGCGAGCTGCGGGGAAGCCCTCCTTGCATGTCTGGACCCTCGCGGGGTTGCTGTGTCCTCGCGGGTGGCGGACACCTCGGCAGGGGCGTTCGTGCCCGTGGACGGGACAGAGGGGCGATCGCGAGTGGGCGCCGAGGCGGCACCCCTCGCCCCTCACCCACGCGGGACCGCGACGCTGTCCGCGGTGCCGGAGCGGGCGCTGTCCGCGGTGCTGGGCTCGGGGCGGGGGGCGGGGGGTCTCCGCGGAGGGAGCGGCGGCGCGGGGAGCCCACGGAGCGCGGGTGGGGAGGGGCTCGCGTGGCCGTGCCAGGCTGCGGCGGCACAATCTGGCACCCGCCGTGTTTGCGGTGCCGTCTCCGGCGCGGCTCCCGGCGAGCGAAATATCACAAGCTGGAGAGACAGACGCTGGCGGGGAGTGGTGGGCGTTGCGGGCGGCACGGGGCTGACTCAGGGGCCGCCATCCGCTCGCTGTCCCCCGCGATGTTCCTCGGTCCCACTGTGCCATAGCTGTCCCTATTCTATGGGTCCAATGGGTCTGGGCAAAGTGACAGAGGTGCTGGGGCCTGCGGCGCTGGGCACCTCCAGCGTTGGTCCTTTACTTGCATCCACCCACCCGGGGTATGGTGTGGGGGTGTGGGACAGACCCTTGAGCCCCTGGCAGGTCCTAGGAAGGCAATGGCACCAAGATGCGGGTGGAAAGAGATGGGCGATGAGATGGGAGCAAGGGTGGTGGAGGGTGGTGGAAGAGAGATGGATGGATGGAAAAAAAGGAATGATGAATGGGGAGGTGGGGGTGAAGGCATGGGTTGGGTGAGGGCGGCAGTGAAGAGTGAATGCCAAATGATGAGCAGATGTTGAGCAGGTGTAGGGTTGGGTGGGTGGGAAGCAGGATGGATGGATGGATGGATGGATGCATGGATGCATGGATGGATGGATGCATGGATGGATGGAATGGGACAGATGGGCAGGAGGCAGGCAGATGGATGGGTGGATGGCTGTGCAGCTGAGTGGCAGGTTGCAGGGTGGCCGGCGCCTGCCAGCAGGGATGAATGGACGGGTGAAGGGATGAATGGGGCCGTGGGGGCAGTGGTACAGGGGGAGGACGGACAGACGGATGGGAGGGAGGGTAGTGAAGGACACGGGGCTGGCGGGTCGGTCACGCGACTAAGGATGGACCCCAAGTTCAGGGGTCGTAGTCCCGGTGACCCCACGGCAGTTCCTGGCCCGCCCCGCCCCCGCCGACGCCCCGGAGGCCGCGTCGGTTCTCTCCGCTCCGCCTCCCGCCTAGAAGGACGAGCGGGCGCTGCCGAGGTGACGGTAAGCGTGCAGTCCTCGGAACCAGCCGAGCCGGGCCGGGCCACGGGGCTCAGCCCCATCCGGGCTGGTCGCATCCCCGCCCCGCCGGGCCGAACAAGGGCGGAGCCGCGGCGATGCCACTCCCGGCGGATGCGGGCGGGCGGCTCCGCGCCCAGCAGGGCCGAACCGGGCCGGGCCAGGAGAGCGGCGGCCGGGATGCTCGAGAGGGCGGTGGGGCGTGCCGGGTAGAGGGTGCCCCGAGCCCGACAGCGACCCTGAGCGGCGGGGCGGGGCGGTCCCGGGGATCCAGGAAGACTGCGGGTCGCGGTGGAAGCAGAGGGGCTCGGGCCGGAGCGTGAGATGCTCGCGGCGGTGTCGGGACTGCGTGGGGCCGAACCTGGGGGTTACGTGTGCTCTCTCCACCACGTGCGTGCCTCACCATGTGCTCGCCCGCATGGCTGCGGGAAGTTCCAGTCGCGGGGGCTGTCAGGGCCGCCTGCTGCGTCATGGGGCTGCGTCTTCGCCCAGTCCTGGGCACCCGCACCCCTCCCCGGAAGCTGACGGGACCGGGAGGGCTCCAGGTCCACTGGATGGGGCAGGAGTGCGCTCAGCATCCTGCAGCCCAGCCATACAGCAGCTCCTACAGAAGCTCCGTCTCCTTCCTGGGGAGACCGGTGGCACACAGCGGTGGTGCCAGGCAGGCAGCATTCCTCTTTGCCACAGATCTCCTGTGCCACCCCGGCTCGCGCCCCCAGCCTGCAACCTCTGCTGGGACAGCTATATATAGTGCAGCCCCCCCCCCCCCCCCCCCCCCGACCTCGGGGCTGAGCCATTGCCATCTGCCCAGGTTAATCTTTAGCCATCCTCCTGTCCCCCATCCAACTAATGAGGCCTCATTAGCAGCCATTACACTGGCTGCAGGGCCGCTGGTGTCACCAGCAGGACCTGGTGACATGGTGATGCTGTGGTGCAGGTGTGGGTGGTGGCAAGTGCTGGGGCTTCGGTGTGGTGTATGGGGACGTGACCTTAGCGCCCGTGGCAGCCAGCTGCAGGTCCCTTGTTTGACACTGGTGGAATGTGCTGGGTTCCCCACCAGTGTCTCACTGCACCCAGGGCCTGTGATTGGGTTCCCAGGGAGGTGCCAATGTCCCCAAAGGGTGTGTCAGCACGCCTGGCACCGTTGGAGGTTCCCTGGGGATATGTTGTTGTTGCCAGGAGGTATATGCCATTGTCCCCAAGCTGCGTGCCGGGGTGCCTCATAGGATACAGGTGTGTGCATCAGGCCCCTGGGGGTGTGTCATTGTCCCCAGGTGCTGTGGTCCTAGCAACAGTGCCAGCACCCCCAGGGCTGTGCCTCCGCGCTGCGAGTTGTACAGCATTCTCAGAAATGCACCAGATCGGTGTGCCAGGCCCCGGGGGGTCACGCTTACGGAGGTTGCAGGTCCCCAGGACTGAGTGCTGCAGGGAGATAAGGAGGTGGTGCTGGGGAGGGAGAACAGTTCTTTGCCTATCTGATGCCAGCAGCCCTGCCCTCCCCCCCCAGTGATCCCAGCAGAAGTGCACAGTGCAGCCGTGTGCCTCAGGCACCCCACACAGGGATTCAGACCAGGGTCCAAACTCTGCTGCTGCAGTGGCACCAGGGTACAGGTGGGTGTCAGTGGGGGGAGCTGCCCAGGGGACAAGGGATGGAGTAGGGGCCGGGTTGGCCTTTGTCCAGGTGGTTGGTCACATGCAAAAATGAGGGACTGTGTGGAGAGGGAGGGCTGTGACTTCCCCACTTGTCCCCCGCAGAAGCAGCAGAGCCCCGTGCCTGACAGCATGGCGGGGGGTGCGGGGCGAGCCAAGAAGCTGGGCACTCTGCTCTCAGGGCTGCTGGAGTGCGGTGCTTTCTGCGGCATCATCTTTGGCTGGGCCTCCCTCGTCTACGTCCTCAAGAACCTGGGCTACTTTAAGCAGTGGTGCGAGTCCTCGGCCAGCCTCAACCCCAATGGGACGCTGCATCCCGGTACGGCCCCGGTGTCACCATCCCTATCAGTGCTGAGTCCTTGTCCCTGGTGTCCTGGGGGGGCCCTGTTCCTACTGGTGTCCTGGGGGTGCCTCCCATGTTCCTACTGTGTGGTGCACTTCGGTGCCCCGGGTTCCTGCTGTCATTCCTGTATCCCCACTGCCCCAGTGCCCATTATTCCCACTGGCTCCCTGCTTTTCCTGTCCCCAGTGCTGCCCCTTTTCCCCACTCCCCCCATGCCCGTGTCCCCTGTGCTGGTGCTCCTGTCCCCACCGATGGCTGCCTTGCAGACTGCAGCGGGCAGGATGAGCAGTTCTCCTTGGTCTTCACTATCGGCTCCTTCATGAACAACTTCATGACTCTCCCCATGGGCTACGTCTTCGACCGCTTTGGCACTGCTGTTGCCCGCCTCATCGCCATGTGAGTGCTGTGGGGGGTGGCAGAGGGACACATGTGGGTGCTGGGGATGGAGGACCCTTTAGTTGGGTGCTGACGCAGGGCTGGGGGAGCGTTATCGGGAGCAGGGTGGTTATCGGGGCTCCCAAGTAGGGTGGGACTGGTGGAGCCCTGCTCACACAGGGGGGAGGGAGGTGGGGGGCAGCAGTGTTTGTTTCCCAGTGCCACCAAATGTCCCCAGGGTGTCCTTCGTTGCCTACAGCCCCCCGGATGCTCTTATTCCCCACTGATGTCCCTAGGGCACCCCTGCAACTGTAGAGCCAGCCTCTTCCCCACATTCCTCCACCTCAGAGGTGCCACATGAGGCCAGTGGTGGGATGCTGGGGTGTTGGAGCACAGGGGTGGGGATGCTGTGCCCCCTTGTGAACACTGTCTCCATGTTTCAGCACCCTCTACACTGGTGGGACCCTGCTTGTTGCCTTCTCCACGCCAGGTGAGACCCACACAGATGTGGGGTGCCCCTATCCCACCCATGTCCCTTGAACCCACTGACACCTGTGTCCCCAGACCTAGCAGTGCTGCTCTTCCCGGCTATGTCAATGCTGTCGGTGGGCGGCATTCTCCTCATCCTCACCAACATGCAGGTGGGAGGCGTCTGAACCCTCACCCCACAGCTCGGGCACCCTGCCTGGTGATGGGGACACTGACAGCATTATGGGGGGGTTCTGTGTGCTAGGTGGGGAACCTCTTTGGGAAGTACCGCTCCATCATCATCACCCTCTACAACGGGGCCTTTGACTCCTCGTCTGCCATATTCCTCATTATCAAGGTGGGCACGGGGTGGGGAACACTGCAGGCACCAGATTTGCCTGTTCACAGCACAGGCACTGAGGTGGGCTGAGGACAGACAGTGGCACAGCTGGGGTCTGACATCTGTGGTGGCCCTGTGCAGAGACCAGTGGCCAGCATGGCATAGTGGCAACCTGTACATGTCCCCAGGTGCTGCATGAGCACGGACTGTCCCTGCGGACCATGTTTCTCTTCATGGCAGCCTGCAGCGCCTGGCACCTGCTGCGCACCATCTTCCTCATGCCCCGCATGCACATCCCTTACCCGCTGCCACCTGCCTACAACTATGGGTAAGGGAGGCCCTGCCCTGCCTGTGCTCCCAGGATGGCAAAACCCATCCCTTAGGAGGTGGTGGAGCCCATCCTGCGGGTGATGGTCATGGGGTCCATTCCACAGGTGGTGGTGGTGGTCATGACTCCCATCTCTTGGGTGGTGGTGGTGGTCATGGCTCCCATCTCTTGGGTGGTGGTCATGGCACCCATCCTGTGGGTGGTGATGGTAGTCATGGTGTCCATCTTTTGGGTGGTGGTGGTCATGGTGCCCATCTTTTGGGTGGTGGTGGTTATGGTGCCCATCTCTTGGGTGGTGGTGGTGGTTATGGCACCCATCTCTTGGGTGGTGGTGGTCATGGTGCCCATCCCATGGGTTGTGGTGGTCACGGTGCCCATCCTGCGAGTGGAGGTGGTGGTGGCACTGGGATGCTGTGGTGGTTGACAAGGCGAGTGGTGCTGTAGGCTGTCATGCCCAGGGCGCTCCCAGTCGTACCGCACCTATGAGGAGAAGCGCCCGCCGGAGGATGATGGGCCGGAGGAAGTGCCCCTGGAACCCAGTGCCCCAAAAGGTGGGGGAGAACTAGGGCTGGGACTATTGGCAAAGGCATGGGTGGGCATGGCCATGCGTGTGATGGGTGCTGAGAAGTGGGGTGCTGGGATGTGGGTGGTACACAGTCATCTGAGCTGTTGGCCCATGGGTTGGGTGGGGGTTCTTGGTACCACGAGACCCAGTGGATGGATGTGTCAACTGTGGTGGGGACATTTGGGAAATAGGCGTGGCCACGTGTTGTGGGCGTAGGCAGCCTGATGGATGTATTTGTTCTGTGCAGGCAATGCAGCTGTGGAGCCCTTCTGGCCCTGTGTGCTCTCATGGCTCTTCATGTGGCACGTGGTGTGGCTCTCAGTCATGCAGCTGCGCCACTACCTCTTCATTGGTACCCTCAACCCACTGCTCGACCACCTGGCCTTAGGCAATGAACACCTGGGTAGGGCATGGTGGCTGGGGGGCACAATGAGCCAGGCAGGGGGCTGGGAATCGGCCCTCTGCACTGACTCTGCCTCTTCACAGTGAGCATCTACACCAACGCCTTCGCCTTCACCCAGCTCTGTGGGGTGCTCTGCGCTCCCTGGAACGGCCTCATTCTCGACTGCCACAAGCGGAACAAGGCCCATCGTGCTGAGGGTAACTGTCCCTATCCCCCCATCCCTCTGTTGGCGCACTGGAGCTGCAAATGTCCCCAACCCCGCTCTGCCTGGGACATGCTACCACCATGCTCTGTCCCTGCTATGCCTGTAGTTGTGCCCCCATAAAGCTCTGACCCCCCGCTGTGCCAATGGATGTGCTGCTACAATGGCTGGATCCCACCACATCCATGAACATGTCCCCACCACGCTTTGACCCCGTGAACAGGTCCCCACAATGTCCTTATCCCACCGTTTCCACAAAGTGTCCCCATGATGCCCCAACCCCACCGTGCCCATGCACGTGACCGTAGCACTCCCTGTTCTTCCCGCTCTACCTGGGGAAGTGTCCCCACTGTGCCCTAATCTTGCCATGCCTGCAGGAGCCCAGGGGGCACTGGCTGACCTACGGGCATCCGTGCCATCACTGGTGTTAACGGTGACGCAGTGCGTGCTATTCTCCATCTGTGCTGCCGTGCCTATCCTGCCTGTGCAGTTTGTCACATTCGTGCTCCAGGTGATCAGCCGCTCCTTCCTCTATGGGGGCAACGCCGCCTTCCTGGCCATCGCGTGAGTCCTGTGCACCTTGATGTTGGTGGTGGCAGGGGACAGAGTGGTGATGGCAGGAGAGGGAGCAGTGGGGACGTGGGTGAGAAATAAAGCAATAGTGAAGTCAGGGTGGAGGGGGACAGTACAGCGGTGACAGGGGATGGTGGTAAAGGAGGGGGTGGTGGCATGAGGGTGGAGGTGGCATGGTGATGGGCACAGTGGTGACATGCAGGTTGTTCTGGCAGGTTTCCTCCACAGCACTTTGGGAAGCTCTACGGGCTGGCCATGGCCCTGTCGGCGCTGGTGGCCCTGCTGCAGTATCCCTGCATTGCCCTGGTGCATGGAGCGCTCCAGGGGGACCCTTTCTATGTGAGTGCTCCCCACAGCCTATGGATACCCCATAACCCAGGGGGGACAGTTCCATGGTGGGGTGGTGGTCAGGGTCCATGGATGAAAGGAGGTCCCAGTGCCAGTTTGGATGGGACTCCTCCCCCACGTGGGGTTGGAAACAGCAGACAATGAGAAGATGGAGTCTATAGTCCATGGCAGGATGGGGCTTATGCTATGGGGGGATAGAGGGCCTGATCTAAGTTTGGGTGGGGATGCTGGCCTACGAAGGGCAGGAGGTTCTGCCCTGTGGTAGCCTGGGGGCACGCTGTGCTGGGGAGAGATGCTAGTCTGTAGTACCATGGTGTGGTTTGCTACTTCAGCACAGGCAGCCTTTAGGGGGCTAAGGAGCTGGCCCCTTGTCTGTTTGGGATCAGCCCCCGGTCCCATGCCCTCAACACCCATCACTCCACCACAGATGAACGTGGGGCTCATCGCCGTGGTGCTGCTGGCCTACGTCAGTCCTGTGGTGGTGGCCCGTGAATGCCGGCGGCGTGCCAAGGATCTGGAGGCTGCCTCAAGCCCCCTGGAGGCTTCCGCAAGTGCCGATACCCCCGCCCAGACACCCCATTGAGCCCTGCACTACCATCCAGCTTTTTTCTACTGGACTTTGGGGGAGGGATGGGACTGTGCCGGGGGGCACACTGAGGGGTGGGTGTGCTTGGGATAGAATAAATATTCCAAAGCCTCTGCCTGTGGTGCTGCTCCCACCCAGTGCCCCACACCCTTGGAGCTTCTCCAGTATCTGCTGTGGGGTTGAGCCCCATTCTGCCTCCAGTCTCCCCCCGGCCCTAAAACACATGGACATGTGGCCTCAAGGCAGTTTGTGAGGCACTTTACTGGGACAGTGACACGGGCCACTGTGAGTCCCTGGGCACTGGGGAGCCATGGCAGGGCCCCCGGGCACTCTCTCACTGCTGACAGAGGAACAAGTGCAGCAGGAAGCAGGCTCTACTTCTCCAGAGCCCGTCTATGGACAGGACCCATTGTCAGGGACACAGGGAGACCCACAGACTCCCTGTCCTCTGTCCTCGTGCCCCATCTCAGTGTCCCGTGTCTGGTGACACACTCCCAGTACCTGTCCCCACTAAATGCCCCCCCACCCATTGCTCCCAGCACCAGAGCCTGTGCCCTGGTGCAGGGCTGTGCTTACCTTTGGCTTGAACACGGTGCAGGTTCTGTACCATTGGCAGGGCTGCCTGCTGGCCCAGTTTGCATAGTTCCAGGAGCTCAGGTCCTCCCAGGATGTCTTCCATGACCCACCCTGTGGCAGCAGGGCTCAGCATCCTGCACCCACCCCTGGCCAAGCCCTGGATGCCTGCTGGGTCCTGTTACCTTGCAACTGGTGACAGCCCTGATCCAGAGGTTGCAGTAGGTGTACGTGGCTGCCAGCTTCCTCAGCAGTTCGTTAGTGGCTGTGATGTGCACCAAGGCCAGCTGTCCCTTGTATATGTCCTGGCAGTAGGTCTGAAGGACACAGATGACACTGGCAGCGCCCATGGGAGCCTGGCATCCTGCTGACCTCCCCATCCCTCTCAGCTGGGCACGCTTGTAGGTGCGCAATGCCTTCACCACCACAAAGCACCTCTTCTCTGCCTGCAGGTACCTCCACAGTGTGCCAGGAGGCTGAGGGTAGGCTGGAGTGTCCCCTCTGGCCCCCCACCAACCCCAGTGCCCTGAGACTGGGGACAGGGGTGTCCTTGAGCTGTTCCCACTGTGTCCCTAGTGGTCCCCGAGCTACTCACTGGGGCAGAGGGCAGAGGCCATGCCCAGCAGGGTCAGGACAAGGAGCAGGCCAGGCTACATTGTGAGGAGCCATGGGGACATGGCAGGCCTGGAGGATCTCTTGCCCCATGGACATGTGTTCCCTGGGATCATCTCAGGAGAGCCCTTGGCCAGCCCTGATGGTCCTCATGGCACCTGGTCTCTCATGCTACCCCATGTCCTTTGTCTCCTCTGGTGTCTCCAGCACCAGCCCTACCCCTCCCTCCCAGCCCTCAGTCCCATCACTCCTGAGTCTCTGACCCCCATCATCCTCAGCGCCACCCATTCCCCATGTCCCTCCTGCCACCCCCAGCCCTCAGCCACCCCTATGTCCCTCATGCTCTGAAGCCTCTTGCCATTCCTGGGGTCACATCTGATTCTGTGCCACCCATGCCATCATGCACCTCCCACCACATCCCCAGGGCATCACAGAACTGCATATACCAGATTCAGGGCTGTCTTTCCCCTGTTCCCCAGCTCCAGCCCAGCAGCACAGGGCTGTGTCCCCAGTGCCATCCCTGTTCCTGTCCCTGCTCCTCACCTTGGGGCTCGGAGCTTCTGCCTGCCTTGGCCCTTATAGGGATGCTGGAGTCACATGTCCCCTGCAGCCTTGCATCACCCCAGCCCTGGCCCAAGCCACCAACTGCCATAGGGTGGCCTGGAGGTACACAAGGGGTCAGGGGGCCCAGATGCCATCATCCTTTAGGGTGGTCCTTTGTCCATTATTCAGCCACCTCAACTCCTACCATGACCCCTTTCCAATGCTGCCTGTTCCCTGCCACCCCATCCCCAAGCACTGCCACCCTGCCCCACAACCCTGCTACTCCTTGGGGCACAAGACCATCACGGAATGGTCAGGAAAGTGGTTGTGCCCCTTTAGAGGGGGCAATGATTTGCCCAACAGCCCAAAGTACCAATTTGCCATTGCAGCAAGGGTGCTGCTGTCTCGTGCCCAAGTTAGGGGCATGGAGGGTCTGCATTCCCAGGCACAGCAGCATCTGGTGCATGTTAGTGACATCTCCCTGTGGGCTCAGGGCATGGCAAGACACAGAAACAGAGGCACAGGGCTGCCCCAGTGGATGGTGGCATCTGGAGCCAATAGCAGCCATGGGCTGCCATGGGCTCCAAAACTGCAGAGGGAGGAAGTCACCTTGGACAAGCTGCCAAACTGTACCTGGTTCCCCTTAGGCCACCCCATGGCAGTTAGTGGCTTGGGGTTGCAGTGGAGCTGGGGCAGTGCACAGTGATAGGGGACATGTGGTTCCAGCATGTGTTCGGAGGCAAAGGGAAGATGCTGGGGGCTGCAGTGGGATCTTGTTGTGGTAGAGACTGCTTCCCCCATCCCAGGTCACCTCATGTCTCCTGCACCCATTAGAGCCCCCCACCCATTAACTACACACACAGAGGGCACAGGCATGGGGCTGCACACCAAGGCTTTATTGGGGTGAAGGTTCTCTGCATCCCCTTGGCCGGTTCTGAGGTGAGCCTGAAGGTACTGCTCCTCTCTGCCACTCCTGTGCTGCCTCCATGGCTCCCAGCTCCCTGTGCCACCCTATGTCCCTCACATCCCTGCACCCCCACCATCGCTCCTGACTCTCACCCCCAGCCCTTGACCCCTTTGTCACCCCTAGGCCCCTGGTGCTCATCCCCACTGCCACCC
>NW_024885127.1:0-46246 GCF_019232065.1 Centrocercus urophasianus | reverse complement strand
ATTTGGCACTGTGGTCCCTGTGAATCCTCTTAAGCTTACCCAAGACACCTGATTGAAACAGATGGTTGCAAGCAAATGCTTCCTACTGCATTTGTTAGCAGCTTAGCTTTCAAAGCATTTCCAGATCTGGTGACATCTGAGTGCTTAATGCTCTGTACCTCCTCAGGTTCGCATTCAAGAGACGCAGGCCGAGCTGCCCCGGGGCAGCATTCCTCGAAGCATGGAAGTGATCCTGCGTGCAGAAGCAGTGGAATCTGCTCAAGCAGGTGACAAATGTGACTTCACAGGATCACTGATTGTTGTGCCTGATGTGGCTCAGCTGTCAACACCAGGTTTGTTGCGACTGCTCATCACCTCGATGCCGTGCAGCTTGTTCTGGTTGCAGCTGTTCTGACTCTTATTCTCTTGGCAGGGGTTCGTGCAGAAACTGGCTCACGGGTTAGTGGGACGGAGGGCTATGAAGCTGAAGGAGTCCGGGGACTTCGTGCCCTTGGAGTCAGGGAGCTGTCCTACAAACTGGTCTTTTTAGCCTGTTACGTTGCACCAACAAACCCACGGGTGAGTCTGGGAATAAAATAGATAGAAAGTTATTGATGATTTCTGCTCTGTATTCTTACCTCAAATTACAGGTTGAGGGTGTACAAAACTTTAAATATGTATGTGTACCAACCTCGTGTGCATTACACAATTTTCAGAATGTAGAAATTTCTTGCCTTGTTCCAGAGCAATTGAAGATCTTTTAAGTTCTGATTCAGGCAAGATTTAGTCAAAGGAAGCTGTACTGCTGGGGTTTTTTGTTCTATTTTTACTTTCTGAACAAACAAGCACCTCTTGTCTTTTTGCCCATGGACGGAGCTTAGACTCCATTTGCTCCCTATGGAGCTGTCTGTGCTTCTTAGTGTTCTAAGAGTATAAGATGATGAACTTCCTTAGCCTATGATTCGTCTTCATAAATGCATTCTTCTACCCAGTTTAGAGGGCGAGTTTGTGTAAGCTCTGGTGTGCAGTACTTGCATTCAGTCATGATCGTGTTTGTCATGGTTTTATTTTTATTCTTTTGATTTCCCTTGTTTAGTTTGGTGGAAAAGAGCTTCGAGATGAAGAACAGACTGCAGAAAGCATTAAAAACCAAATGACAGTGAAAGAGTGGGAAAAGGTGTTTGAAATGAGCCAAGATAAAAACCTCTATCATAATCTGTGTACCAGCCTCTTCCCCACTATCCATGGTAAGACTCCAGTTGTAGCTTCAGGGATTTCAGTTGTGACATATGAGTTCTTTTTGATATCTGTGTAGCACCATTTGGGGAATTCTTGAGGCTCTATATCACTGATCTCAAACGCTCCCCTTCAGAACTGGTTACGCTAGAAAACAGAGAGCCAAATTCCTGCAGACTTACATGAAATCATTAGGGCCTGCACAAGTAGACAAAATGATTGGTTTTGCTATTGGTTCATTTACTATGAAACTTTACTCTTTATATTTGCCTTTTTCAAAAGACGTAGGAGTTCCTAATCTGTACATTGATGTACATAGATGTGCATGCATATATGTTTGCTGCTGCTTCTGGCTCAGAACTTGTTTGAGGACTCGTGTCTGAGAAGTTCAATCAGTGGACTTTTGTCCATGTTCTGAGCTGTGGTAGCATAAAGAATCCAGCTGCCTTCTGAGCCCTTCTTCCCTGAAGGTGTATCAAGTTCATAAATGCAGTTTTAGTGGAAGTTTAGGAAACAGGTAAACTCGGAGCAGATGTGCCCAAGTGTTTTGAAGTTTCCTTAAAATAGGAAATATGTGTAGTTGCACGTGGATTTTTAGCTGGGTGTTTTCTCTGGGGCAGGTAATGATGAAGTGAAACGTGGTGTCCTGCTGATGCTTTTTGGAGGAGTTCCTAAGACCACTTCAGAGGGCACTTCGCTGCGTGGGGACATCAATGTTTGTGTTGTTGGTGATCCCAGTACAGCCAAGAGTCAATTTCTAAAGTAAGAATCTCTTTAAAACTCGATGTTTAAATACTGACCAGTGTGACCAGAGCTGTAGATGTGTACTGTGCCTTTTCTACATTAAACAGAGAAGAGAGAAGTAAAATAGTTGAGAAAATTTTCCAGTTGTTTGGACAGTTATTTGAATAGAGTTGAAGCAAATGCAACAGTTCCCTGTGGTAATTACAAGTAGTTGAATTAAGAGTTTGTTTCTGTTGTTGTTTAGGTGATTAGGAAAGTATGGTTTATTCTATGTCTTTGAAAGTCACTGAATACTAAAAATCACACAAAATAGCACATCTCAAAATATTAAATTAAATTGTTATTTTCTTCTCGCTTGTTTTAGCTTAGTCTAAGTTGGTGCGTCCCATCACTTTGTTCAGCTAGAGAGCTATTAGAGCTGCACAGTAATTATGAAATAATCTTGTCTATAATGCTGCACCTTAAACTATAATCTTTTTTTTTTTTTACTTGAAATTCTACTTAATATGGTTTTATTTTGTTACGATGCTCATTTATCACTGCATCTTTCTCCACAAGGCTGAGGTCCCTGCAGCACACACTGCATCTCAGAAATATGCAGACACCAAAAGCTGCTTTAAGCTGCCTGCAGGCAGTACAGCTGCTTCAGGCTGCCTGTGGTCAGCCTAGCTGCTTCCTGCTGTGGTGTGCTCTTCTTTTGTGCTGACTAACGTTTACCTGACCCGTGAGGAGCTGTGTTGGCTCGTGAAGTCAGCAGAAAACTTGTGAGAGGAGGTCTGGATTGCTTTTTCTGCTGGTGTAACCAGGCTGTAGTTAGATAAGGATTAGTTCCCAAGGTTCACTCAATTGTCATTACTGATAGGAGGACCTGCCTAAACATCAGTTGCTTCCTGAAGGGATGAGTCCTGGCTTTAGAAGTTGAAAGCAGTGATTCCTGAAAGTTACTGTGTTTCTGCAGGTTTTGGTCTGTGTGCTTAAGTTCGTGCAACACAATTCTGCACTGTTGCTTTTCTCCATAGGCACGTGGATGAGTTCAGTCCTCGTGCTGTGTACACCAGCGGGAAAGCCTCCAGTGCTGCTGGTCTGACAGCAGCTGTTGTGAAAGATGAAGAGTCACATGAATTTGTCATTGAAGCTGGAGCACTGATGTTGGCAGATAATGTGAGTCCAGGAACCCAGTTCCTGCATCCTTGGAATTGTTGTAATTGATGACTAAAGACCCCAGACTGTCTTAAAGATTCTTTTGTTCCAAAAGTTTTTGAAATGAGCCACCTGCTTTTTATTATTCACTGCAGGGTGTGTGTTGCATTGATGAATTTGACAAAATGGACATGAGGGATCAGGTAGCCATTCATGAAGCAATGGAGCAGCAGACTATATCCATTACTAAAGCTGGAGTAAAGGTACTTTGTGCTATTCCTTTGGCTGTGTGGTCTACAAGATTGCCCAGGTGTGTGTGTGGTACACTCTGATCTGGCGTTGTCTGTCAGATTTTCATGGCAGCTCTGCAGCTGCCTCACTGTGGCAGGGAGAGAGAAATCATTTACCTGCAAAGTTTCTGGGCCTTGTGCTCCTCAAGAATCAGATATTTTACTGAAAGGAGAAAAGAGACAGCGAGCAGGAAAGAGAAAATGGGAATTAGTGTGGGAAAATCCCCCCCCTTGAAATAAGCCTGAAATGGTATAGATTTGTTTTTTTGTAGAAATATTCATAGATATGCACTATTTGAAAGCAAGGTGATTTGAATAGCAGTTTTAAGGGCTTATAAGTTCAATAATGATGGAAGGTGTGTAATAACGTTGAAATATCGAATCATTATGCTGTGTATCAGGGCAGGATGATACAATGTTGAAGCTGGTTAGAAAGGATTGGTTAGAAGAGTTTGGACTCTTCTGAAGAGCCTTTGTTGTAATGTGCTAATTAAGTTCTCTAGAAGATGGTACACTGATCTTTTCAAATTACAGTACATTGGTTTAGCGAGTGGTTTATGTCTTTTTTTTGTTTGTTGATTTCTTTGTCAGGCCACCCTGAATGCCAGAACCTCCATTTTGGCTGCAGCAAACCCAGTTGGCGGGCGCTATGACAGATCTAAGTCACTGAAGCAGAATATAAACCTGTCAGCACCCATCATGTCTCGGTTTGATCTCTTCTTCATCCTTGTGGATGAATGTAATGAGGTAACTTTGAGCAATTGTAGAATAACTGATATCAGAAAAGCCCTTTGGAGGTCTCTAGTCTGTTCTTTTGCTCAGCACATCACTGTTGAGTATGTGGCCAAGACCTGGTGAATTCTGAGCATTCTGCAGCCTCTTCAGGAGCCTCTTTAGCAATGTTGGATGCTACAGTGTGGATTTTTTTTGTTGCTGTTGTTTCTTAAACTATGAGTTATATCTAATCATAACTTCAGTTTACGTCTGTTGCTTCTTTTCTGATAGTACTTTCAAAAACAGTTTACTTTCATCGCATCTGTAAACAGACATTTCCCTCGTACATAACGTGCTCCTGACCTCTGCCCATCTCTGTGGCCCTCTGCAGTTTTAGGTGAAGCTGGTCTTGTGAGAGCCTCTTGCTTCTGCTTTTTTTCTTTGCAAAGTTAAAATCTGGCAATATAATTTGAATATGCTCTGCTGAATACAAGGACACTGCCTTTTCTTCTTGTGATGATTTGACCTGCAAACTCAACAATAGGCATTTTACAAACTGCTAGTCACTGAGTTAAGATGGCTACCACCTGTCTGTGTGGCGTTTGCCTTGGGAGCATACAGAGATTAATGGTGGGTCAGTACGATTCTTTCCACTGCTTTGCTCAGCGCAATGATGTAATTAAGAAGGGGCTGTTGAAATAGATAGAGCAGGCTATAAAGAAAGCAAGCAGTTCCCACGCTGCAAAGTGCTGCTTTCTGCCTGTTCTATGGCTAACTTGTAACCCAGGAGAATTCCAAGAGGTTGTAAATCCTAAAACTGCCTTTCATTCATTCTTGGCTGTTTGCTTGTACTATAAATCTTCAGGGCATTGTCTGGGTCTTCTGGCAGAGTGTCCTTCTTCTGGAAAGACCAGCTCAGCCATGAGGAGTGTGAGGGAAGGGGATGGGAGGAAGAATATAGCCGTTGTTTTGATGTTTGGCTGCTGCTGTGAAAGAGATCTAACAGAGCTCTGATGTCCCAGGTGACAGATTATGCCATTGCCAGACGCATAGTGGATCTGCATGCCAGAGTAGAAGAATCTGTTGATCGTGTCTATTCATTAGATGATATCAGAAGGTACCTGTTGTTTGCGAGGCAGTTTAAACCAAAGGTAATTCCACTTTCTTGTGTAAGTTACTCCATATGAGAAAGCTCCCTTTATTGAGTTTTGCAAGCTTCCATTTCATTTCCATGTGGAGGGTAGTTTGTTTTCTTGATGGATGTGTATATGTGCAGGCAGAGTCAGGTTAAAAAGCATGTATGCAAAGCTGTAGCCAGTGTTAGTACTTTGTATGCAGAATGAAAGGTAAACAGACAGAACAGTCTGGTAAAGACAAGCATGAATTGTGCTTAGAAGCAAGTCAATGGAATAGAAAAAAAGAATTGATTAAAAATCTGTATAATAATTGGTGAGTCATAGTACTTACTGTAATATAACTGTTACTGCAGTCGTTACTGCAATATAATTCTAATCTGATGGTCATTCTATTTATGTGTGCTGTGTGTGATAGAATAGAGTATTTTGGAGAAAATCTGTAGCTGGTACAGAAGTCTTATCTAATTTCAGAAGCATAAACTTCAGTGCTTTTGACACGGCAAACTGTCTTCCCATCTTATCTCACAAAGATATCTAAAGAGTCTGAGGACTTCATAGTGGAGCAGTACAAACGCCTTCGGCAGCGTGACGGCTCTGGAGTGACCAAGTCCTCCTGGAGGATCACAGTGAGGCAGCTGGAAAGCATGATTCGCTTGTCTGAGGCTATGGCCCGCATGCATTGCTGCGATGAGGTATTGGGTTTTTGATGGAAGTTTATAAATGTTGTGGGAGTTCTGGCTTTTTGACCAGGGTATTTTATGTATTTAAATTCTGTGAGTGAAGAGGAGAGCTGGGATCATGCTTTCGCTTGTGACGTGATCGTGCTCGGCCTGAATTTGTGTACCAGGAGCACTGCTTCCTAAAAACAACAACAAAAAAGCACCCAGAACACAACAAAAAGCCAGAGATCATTGGCTCCAGTTGAGAACATGCATATTTTTGCATGACTGTTGTATCAGGGCTCTCAGCCTTTTACCTGTCAAATCGTTCCACAGAGGAGGGACAGTTATTGATTACTACCAGCCAGGACTGCTGGTGCTGCCTTCTCTAATCTTGCTCAGTTTATAGTTTCTCACAGTTTGCTCTGACCAGCAATCTAAAATGCCGGGGTTGTTTAAGGTGTCTGAACCCCCGTAAGAGTATGCAGAGAGATCCAGTCAGGCACGTGTTTGTGATGTGAGCTCTTCCTCTGTCAGCCACAGTTGAAATGCATGTTGTGTTATGACCCTTAACTGCAGTATGGCTGCACATGACACACGTGATAGAAACCTACACACTGGTTGTATAATAAGGTCATCCACTGGATTCTTTTTAATTAAATTCACCTTAGAAAGAAACAGACAGTTTTTAGTATGGTTCAGCAAGAAAAGATTTCTCTGGTTTTTGCTTTTCAGTTCCATAGGAGGATCTCATTAATTATAACTTTTTTCACTGTCCGTGTTTTGAGCCATATCTTTCATGTTTCATGCTCTGCTGATCTTTCTTTGAATGAACTAAAATTTGTTGTCTCCACATGATAACTAAAGCCTGAAACGTTCCATCAGGCTGCTTATTTCCTCCATAACTTTACGTGAATGCAGAATACTTGTAGCAGGATGTAATGTAAGTTGTGGGGTCTTTACTGCTCACAATTAGTTAGGTGAGATGGGTACAAAGACTATCACGATCAGGGTGAATTTTTGGAGCTACCAGAATGTGTATTTTTTTAAATCTTCCCCAGGTTCATCCCAAGCACGTGAAGGAAGCTTTCAGGCTTTTAAATAAATCCATCATTAGAGTTGAGACACCTGATATCAATCTGGACCAAGATGATGAGCAGGAAATGGAGTACCAAGAAGAGCAAGACGGAGTCAATGGTAAAATATTTGTGGAGAACTTTTCCAAGGGGAAACGTACCTCCAGTTCTTACAGCTTACCTTGTTTGTGTGTATGCTTCTCTTCAGTTTCCCACCTGTTTTTCTTCTCACAAGGTCTAGGAATCTTAGCTCCTTCACTCTCTTACTTTAGCCTTCTTGTGTGCTCCACTTGCCTGACTGGTGAGTGCAGCACTATTTAGTGGCTCAGATGAGCCAGCTGAAAGGCATTACAGAGTTGATCATGTGTCCAAACAGGGGAAGCAGAAGCTCCAG
This sequence comes from Centrocercus urophasianus, assembly GCF_019232065.1. NCBI lineage: Eukaryota > Metazoa > Chordata > Aves > Galliformes > Phasianidae > Centrocercus > Centrocercus urophasianus. The sequence continues at coordinate 38,878 of NW_024885127.1, read as the reverse complement.
CTGGGGTCAATGGTCTTGTGAATGGGATAAGTGGCCATTCTGAGGACGTGAACAAGGATGCAGCACCCAAAGCTTCTCTTAGGCTGGGCTTCTCTGAGTACCGACGAATTTCTAATCTTCTTGTGTTACACCTCAGAAAAGCAGAGGAAGGTAAGAATTGTTAAAAAGTTGGCAGACTGAGTAGCATCACCACGTGTGAGTTGTCTCTTTGCTGACATTTACGAGGGAAGGATGAATTCTTAATCTTTGTGTGATGGTGATCTTTCGTCCTTACTCAGAAAAAGGTGCTACAAGTCCTCGTTGCTGCTTGTTCTTGAAGCTTCAGTCTGATGTGTTTGCTGGGCTGCTCGTGTAATTTGTGAACCTCATGGATGCATACAGCTGGAGGATGAAATTCTCAATCTGTCTCAAATTAAACCATGATACAGCAGTCTTCTGTACAAAACATGTTTCAAGAACAGCAAGGGAGCCTGACAGGCTGTTGTGTGATAATCTTTTCAGCATTATAACTGTTAACACAGAAATCCTTTTCTTTCATGATTTGAGAGGTATCATACTGTAGTAACGCTTATTCTAATTATGTGGAACGGTATTGTAGTGAGATTTTTTTTAAGTATAACTTTTATTTGCAGAAGAGGATGACTCGTCATTAAAGAAAAGCGAACTTATTAATTGGTATCTGAAGGAAATAGAATCTGAAATCGAATCGGAAGAAGAACTAATAAACAAAAAGAAGATCATTGAGAAAGTCATTCACCGACTTACACATTATGTGCGTACAAAGATGTGTGCGTGGAGAAGAAAGGCTTTAAGATACATTGCACTGATTCATTTTGAGCAGAATTTCCTAGTTGAGAAATACGTTTTGTGCTCTCATGTTGCTGGCTGATGCAGAATAAGTGCCTTTCTTGTTTAATATTTGTTAAAAATAGGTACAGACAAGACACAGAAATGAATTAGAAGCATGTATTAGTAAGAGTTTGAAGTGCTGTTTTATTTTCTGCTATGTGTTTATAGACATGTAAGTGCTGATTTGCTGCATGTCTTTAGTTTTGGTTGCAGTAGCGTGCAGAAATACAAACAGAACATCTTAGTTCTTGTGTCTTACATAACACAGAGCTCTGAAGTAGAAAATACTACTTCCCAGAATCAAAATGTGTATTTGCAGAGAAGTTACTCATTTAACATTTTGGGATTTTTGAAAGAAAAAAACACTTGCCATTTTTAAAAGAATGAAAATGAAGCCTTCCCAGAAACCAAGCTATGTGTAGGTAATTGTTGAAATCAGGAACTTATTAGAGTGAATTCACAGGTAGAAGGGTTAAATAATTCATCAGTAAGAGGTGCTGCTAGTAGAAACAGGAGATGTCTTTTGAAAAAGGACAAACAATCCTTTCTGTTCTTGTTGGAATACATTTTTTTCTCTGTTGCAGGACCACATTCTGATCGAACTGTCCCAGTCAGGCCTGAGGGGTTCCAAAGAAGAGGAGACTTTTGATGAAGACCCATACCTGGTTGTCAACCCCAACTATATGCTGGAGGACTGAGGGTTGAGAGCTGGACTGTAGAACTGACTAGTGGCATGTTGGGAAGTGGATTCTTTCTGCATTCTTGCAATGGTTGCTGTATAGCTAGCAAATTTGCATCAGTGCTTTAGTTTGGAGTGCACCAGTATGCAGTTGGTGACGTATGGTTGATCATACACACTGAGCAGACCTGGGAATTCTTAAAGAAATAACATCAATTAATTTAATTACTACTTGTGGGTTTCACCATCATCACCCAGATGCAGAGAAGACTCATGCAATAGCTCTTTTTAGTGTCAAGTGAAGTAGGCACTTCTGTTTTAAATGAGAGGAATTTTCTTCTTATATTCATTGTTGTTTTATTGTGTTTGGTAGACTTTTTATGCTGTGGGCTTTTGTTGCTTCTCTTACTAACGTAAATAAAAGACCATTCAGTGTTTGGGGGTGGATTTGTTGTTACTGGTATGTGGGGTTATTTTCTACGACTGTGTTTTGAGACTAAAAAATTAGTGATCTAAACCCTTTGTATCCTGGCAAAGATAGAATTTGCTCCATGATAGCTGCTGTTTTAGGAAGTATTTAAATGCCAGTAACAGATAATGAAAACTGATTCCTGCTTTTTCTTTTTAGATACAATAAAGCTGTGCATGCTCCTGTTGCATATATAGAACAGAAAATTTAAAACAGTTGAGCCCAAAGCAAGGCTTTTAGGTCAGGATGGCAAAACCCTCCCAACTAGAGGAATGTCTTGACCCGTAAGTGACTTGAGCAGTGCCTTTGTTTGTGAGGGGTTTTTAGGAGTGCATTAGTAAATTTGTTTACAGATAATTGTATAAGAAAATTCTGCTTAAATTTATATTGGTCTCAGTTATGTGCTGTACAGCATGGGATTATTACATTATTTTAGAAGACAAATATTCAGATATTTTTAATTCTTATCAACCTGATACCAGCTGCTATGAAAGATTTGTGAAAGCTCAAATAATGCCATGATATTTTAAGTACAGCTAGTGTAGACTGACTGTTTCTAAGTCCGATCCAGAAATGGAGCTGCTCTGTGGGGCAGTTGTCTTGTTCTTGTCAGTCTGTACCAGCTTTGGGATAGATGGGGAATTAGCTCAGAACTTTGTTGCCACTGCTGGCCCTCTCCCAGTCAGTACACAGGGTGCATCTGCAGAACCACATCCTACCCAAAGAAGCTCTGGGCCCTGCTGTGTCTGAAGCCCACAATGACTTGTGACTCAGCAAGGTCTTGGGATTTCCCTGCTGTGATTTCCCACCTCTCCCACACACTACAAGTCTTTCCTGCCATGGACATGCAGTCTTCCCTAGGGGGATGTCAGGATGGCATAGGGAAGGATTTTTGTGTGTGACCTTTCCATTAATAGTTTGTCATGAGGTTAAACTGTAATTTAAGGTGGAAAAATGTATATTAATATTTGTTTAGAAAGATAAAAGCATATATAAAATGTCAATTTCCAGCTTATCTTAAGTTTTTGCACTACAGAATACGGAATTTTGTAATGTATTAGGAAATCAACTTTTCAAACTAGAACATAAATATATTGGATCCTTTTAGCATGTTAAAAGCTACAGTCAACATTTGGGTGTGTTATTTTTACTGTAATTTCAAGGCTCAGCTTTTTGGTTCCAAGAATTTGTGAACAGTTTAATATTGTACCAAACAAGAATGCAATTTGAGTTAATAGAAAAGATTGTAAGTTGATGTTGTGACCTTTGTCTCATCTGTGCTTCAACTCCTGGTGAGTAAGGGAATAACAAACTCCAATTTGAATGCTAGCAAGTTTTGGGAGCAATGCTGTCAATCCAAGGCAGCAGAATACTTCTCTTAATGCACTTACAGAGGTAAATACTATTTCAAATGTGTAACTTTTTAAATGCAGCCTCTGGGATTTACACCTTAGTCTCTTTTTCCAGTACACCATCCTGCGTTTGCTGAGAATGGGAATTATCTTCCTCCTCTCCATGATGTGTCCATTTAGCCTTCCACATGTTACTGCAGAATTTCTTCATCAGGAGTTCCTAGAGTTGTGCTGAAGGTGACATTATACATTGCTTTTGGAATTCATTTTGTTAGCCTGTATTAGATGAGTAATTTATACATAGTCCCAAATAATCTTTATTGCACTGTCAGTTCAAGCCAACTAAGTCAAATGCTTGCTCACTTCAATGTATTAATCTTCTGACCCTGAACTGATTTTAATTAGTGACTAAATTGGCCTCCTTGTTTTGCAACCATTAAGTAAATAGTGTAGGTGCTGTATTATTGTTTGATATAACATTTGGAAGTTAGTTATACCATATTTTTCTGCTGCCAGCCCTTAGAGCCAGTTTCTCCTGAACTTTAAAAAGCCCAGAAACTGAAGAGATAGAACTAGGAATGACAAATGAAGCAAAGCAGGGAAGCAAGGAATTGGGTAAGCTACTTATGGCAATGGAGGCCCAACAGAGGCTTGTGGAAGCTCCCTGTCGTACCAGTGCCAGTTCTGAGAGAGATTTACTTTGTATGTATTTCTGGTGGAGATCAAATGTGGACACTTAAGAGTTGCTTTGTACTTCAGTTGCATGAACACCCAGTATTTTGGTCTGGTAGTTTAGCTGTTAGTTATGAAAAATGGGGAAGAAAAGTGATGGTTTCCAAAAGAAAATTACTGGAAAGTCAAAGTTGGAAAGGATCACTGCACATCTTTTATCCAAGCTCTTGTTGGCATCAGAGCCATCGATTAGATTGTCCTGTACCAAACTGAGTCTTGAATGTTCCCAGCATGGGAAATACTATCACTTCTCTAGGTATCCTGTTCCTGTTTTTCCAATGCCCTGTGTTTCTAACATTTCTAACTCCTGAAGCACCAGGCTTTGCTGTTTAAACGTTTTCTCTTAAAACAGAAAACCCAATCATCAAAACAAAAACCTCCAGGTTTCTGACAGTGGCTTTATTGCAAGCATCTGCTGCTTTAACTGTGGAGTTGTGACCAATGCCTTTAATACAAGTACAATCGTATTTAAAAAAATATCTAAATAATCAAGTGATCCCACTGTGCTTAATATAAATAGCATGAAACAAATCCAAGAGAATGTTTAAACTGCCTTATATTTCTAGATTGAAGCCTAAATTCCTTACAGATTTGCTAAAGAGCCATAGGTTCTGTAGAGGACATGGATTCCCACTTCTCTTTGTTGTCTGCAGAGGTAAATCATTGCAGTCCAAATGTTCCTTAGTCTGACTATGCATACTTCAAAGGTGGATGTTACATTTATGGAATTAAAAGACTCATAAATGTTGCAAGCTGTACTGTGCTGTCATTGGGCACTGTTTGCAATAACATTTCTCTGCAACTTTTTTCCCATAAACTGCATCTCAGCTAAAGCTACATTTTATTAAAAACAACTGCCCCCCTGCAGCAGTGATTTTCTATGTTGTTAATAACTCACCCTAAGGACAGGGAGATATTTGTTCTTCATTATACTTTCTTTCTTTCCTCTGCTCTCTTTTGGTAAGGAGGAAATGTTTTCTTCCTACTTCCTCTTTCCTTACAATTCTGTATGCATCATAGGGAGGAGGGATATTTTTCTGGAGTTAACACTGCTGTACTCAAAAACTAACAGCAGGTGGTGCAATATATAAGGTTCCTATTCGATCTTGTTAAGTTCATTGTGGCTGGGAGGGAAAGAGTGCTTAAGTGCTCAAAACAGGCACAATGTTCCAACAAGTTTTTTAAGGCTCCTTAAAAATATAAAATAGTCACCTGAGCATCGAACAGAGTTCAAGTACACAAATTACAGGCTTTGTATATGCAGGAGGTTGTCAACTGTGAGTAAAAGCAAAAGTTTAGAGACAGTTTCTACTGTAATTTAAATAATACTGAAAGTATTTCTTTGCAATGATAAGTTGCCCAGATAATTCCACTGATGTTTTATGCAAAAACTAGCTTTTAAGGGAGGTGAAGTGGGAGACAACTGGTTTTTCAATATAGTTTCCTTATAGTTATGTAGAATTTTGTTTAGTTAATTGAAACTTGTGCTGCATTTAGGCAGCACAGATAGTGGTTCTCAATAACACGATCTCAACTCTTCGATTTTGCTGTATTTGCATGTAGAGCTGTGAAGTTATCTCCTTGTTGCAGCAATTTGGGTAAGAGATCTCTGTGCACTCACCCTACTGACAGATAAAGTATTCTCAAGGCTGAAGGAAAAAGTACTTTGGTTAGCAATAAAATAATACTGTTATTAGCATGGGGACACACAGTGTATCTGCTTCTTGAGTTTATGTAACAGCAACTGTAACAACAACTTTTCCAAATGGAGGTAAGATGCTGCCTTCTCAGATTTCCTTCATGCACCCAAGAATTACAGCACAAATGTGCCTCCTCATTGGTGACACCAGCCAAGGTGTCACCTGGTGACACCAGGCATTGGTGTCACTAGCCACAGCCAAGTAGGTGATTCTGCTTTTGTTACGTTTTGCATCCAGAACGTCTGTTTATTTGTTCATCTATCAATTGAAAGTCCTGATTTGTTATCATTTGAGTGTCAGCTGTTTCTGGGAACACTTAGGTGCATAGCAGATAACTGCAGTTAAATATTACTCCTACTATAATATAAATAATGTGGACGCAATGTTTGTGAGCCAGGTCCAGAAATGGAGCTCATTTGTAAGACAGTTGTCTTGTTCTTGTTAGTCTCTACTAGCTTTGGGAGAGATGGGGAATCAGCTCAGAACTTTGTTGCCATTGCTGGACCTCTGCCTACCACATCAGCGCACAGATTGCATCTGCAGAGCCACGTTCTACCCAAAGAAGCTTTGGACCCTCCTGTGTCTGAAGCCCATGAGGACTTCTGTCAGCAAGATGCTGTGATTTCCCAACTGCCCCAGTACTTCTCCCACCTCCGTGAGATTGGGGTAACACATTACAAAGTCTTCCTGCCGTGGGCGCGCATCCTTCCTGACGGGGACGCCAAGAAGCCAGATGAAGCTCAAGTGCGGTGCTACCAGGAGCTGCTCAAAATGCTGGTTGCTGCAGACCTCAGGCCAGTGGTCGTTCTCCATCACAAGGCTGCTCCTGATAGTGTGGCTGCGGGCAGGAAGGCGAGCTCTTTTGCTGACCTTTTTGTGGACTATGCAGAGCTCAGTTTCTATGTTTTTGGAGGCCTGGCTGATATGTGGCTCACCTTCAGTGACCTGCCTGAGCTCCTGGGAAGCCTGCCTTACAGTGACCTCCAGGCCCGTGTCCAGGCCCTGGCTGCTGCTCATGAAAGAGCTTACAGAGTTTACCATGAGAAATACTCTGTGTCAGGTAAGAACAGGGGGAAGGATTTTTGTGTATGACCTTTGCACAACTTGTTACGTGTGATCTCTGTGATTCTATCAGCAATGCTTTCAGAATTACTTAGAAATATTTGAGTAATGGATTTTCATAATTGTTCTTCAATCACTAGTAATGGCATTTTGCTTAAAAAGACAGCCAAAGTAGTCAGGGAGAACATAGGCAAGTATCTCTGTGTGCATACTGACATGTATTCTTTTTAAGCGTTAAGAAGCCTCAGGTTAATTTCAGCAGCAGAAACTGGTACTTTAAAAACAGATGTTACCACACTTGTCCCTGCTTTGTCTCCTAAGGACTCATCTACGTGCTTGTTGAGGGTCCTTACTAAAAACCAGTTGGTACCCTGGAATAACAGTAGTCTTGTACAGCTTATATATCAAACCTTAAATGTATTGTCTAGGAAAAATCCTTAATTCCTGATTAATCACCTCATTTTCAAGGCCTTCTTACATGTTTCAGTGTCACTGATTATTGAAATTGCAATTGCCAGTGTTCCATTTTAGGGAGGGGAACATTTTGCCATCCAGTTAAGTAGCTGTCTGTCTTTAGCATGATGGGAGTTGGCTTTTTCATTAAGATATTTCCCAAGGAATGCATCTTTAGAAGTCCAGATCTGAAGAATGTGGTCCAATTTATCTACCAGCTTTCTACCCAAGGGTGGAAAACTTTGAAAATGTTCTTATAAAAGCCAGTGAAACAAAACTGACTATGCTTTAAAATGGCATCTCTCATTTATTTCAAGTGAAATGTACTGACAAGATAAAAAAGAAAAAAAAAAAAAGCATTTGTGAAGCAAGATGGTTACTTTTAAGATAAAGTATCTTGATAATAAAAAATGCTTTAAAATTATATGTCTTACTTGATTAAAAAATACCTACAGTGGTATTTTATTTCTATTTGCATTTCCTGCACTACTGATGGATCATGCTTTTGTTTTGTTTGGTTTGGTTTCCCAAGGTGGAAAGCTGTCCATCGCTTTAGGAATGGATCTTACCTTGGATAGGACTTCATCTGAGCTGCTTTCAGTTTCTCTTCAGGTAACACCTTAATGAGAATTATTTCCAGTTTAAATTTGATTTTGTTTCACTTGATTTTTATGCATAGGATTAAGTGATGTATTGCAAGCTATATACGAGTTTAGTTGTCCAGTGTGGTACATTCTACTTTTTTATTATCTCAATTATATGATGTTCTCTGATTTTAAAAATTACTTCAACATTCTTTCTTGGCTAGTAAGCACTGATTTAAAAACATGGAGGCATATTTTCTCTCATATATTTGGCAGTTTTAGCAGTATAGATGCTTAAATACCAATCCCAGCTTCAGCAACTGGTTGAATAAAAGAATGCTATCTATTCCTTTGAACTTGTGGACTTTTAGTAAAGTAACATTTGTGGTGTGCAATGACTAAAGATTTCTGAAATGGTCTTTCCCCAAAGGGTTGTTGATAAGGCCACCCTGAGTCATACGGCGATAAAGGTTTCTCTATCTGATTAATCAGAGACTTTTCAGTCTTGCCAATTTAAACAATCAATTGGAAATGAGGAATATGAAATGCATAAAATATTCTTACAATGAATTTTTAAACTCTAGTGCTTCTAAAATTTAGCTTTGTTTAGAAGGAAAGGCACAAAATGCATCTTCTCGTACAGCATCCGCTTTGTACTCGTATTTTCCAGGGTTCTGTGTATCTTTTTGGCTTCTTACTCCAGCAGTGCCTGTATCAAACATCTAGCAACTTCTATGTTTTGAAGAGAATGCCTGCAATAATTTTCCAATGGGATGATCATTTTCCCTTTCTTGTTTCCAGGATTCAGTGGACTTCCTGTCTCTTCGCCTTCAGTACAGGTGTGGAAATGTAACAGATTTCCACCTGAAAATGAGTGAATTCCAGGTAACATTATGCAGTGTGAAAATGAACACTGAACTTGACGGATGTGGAGTTAAAACTCTAGTGATAGGGTAGAGCAGATAGAAGAAATCCATCATTGTTCTTACAGTTCTACTGAACTTTGTAAGCCATCTGTAACAGCTTATTTTGCAAAAAAGTGACTTAGAGGGGATCTCACGCTGAATTTGAAGTCATGGATAATTTGCAGTAGTAGACAACTAAGGTACTGTTGTAAGTCATTCAGCACCTAGGTGCACGTGTCTGCAGGGATGAGCACAGAGATGATCTGCCTTGCTCACGATTGTGTAGCATATGCACTACCAGCCTGAAAAGGAGCATGTCAGGCTCTTTGTTAACAGTTTTGCTCTGTGTATCTGTAGCAGGACACTTATTCCCTATAAATCAGAGGGCGATGGCCTAGCCAGAAGTGAAGAGCAAGAAATGGAAACTTCCCACATATCATCTTTGGAAAACCAATAACTATTTTAAAAAATAGAAATCTCTCTTTGAATTCTTGTTTTGCAGAAAGTCTGGAAGGACATAGAAGTATTGCTTTTTAGTCTGAATTTCCTTGATTGCGATTCCTTGGAAGAGAATCCATTCGTACCAGTAGCTGCCATTGTCACTGGTAAGTGACATGTTTTAAGAAGTAGAAGAGTTCTGCAGCAGGGCTCTGAATGGATAAGTATGTAATTGTCCTTTCCAGACCATTGCTATTAAGTTAAATAATCTTACAGGTTTGTGGTGGTGGTGTTTTTGTTTTTGTTTTTGTTTTCCAGGGGAAAAAACCGACAAACAACACAACATACTAAATCTGAGAAAAACAGCTATTTAGTTATTTGAAAAAAAAAAAAAGCCTTGTTTCAAAAGATGTAATTGTATGCACAAGTAATGTCATACAGTCTGTGATATTTATCCATCTGTTGTTTGTTTTCAGCTATTAATAAAGAAAAGGCACGTACAATTGGATATGATGTGAATGAATTCTTGGACTTCTCATCTCATGCTTTAAGGTACTTAAAGTTCTTTTCCCTTAAATCACATTAAATCACATACTGTAATTAATTAGTATCCTTTAGAAACAAGTGTGCTAGGCAGACAGCAGACGGCTGTAGTGGTAAAATCGCTGTCAGCTGCTTAAAGGAATGCAGGGGAAAGCCTTTCTGCCCTGTCCAGTCTCTTGCTGCTACAGGCCATCTTCTAACCTGCTATTTCAGGAAATGTAACTGTCTCTCCTTCATGCTTAGTTACCCAGATTGCACCTTCAAGACAGTAATAGCAGGCATATATTCCAAGCATACTGTTCTTTTTTCATCTACATAGCATATATGAATTTATATTATGTGTATATATATAAAATTAAATTAAAAACATAAAATAGTAACTGTCCTATGTGAGAAGCCAGTTGTGCCTACAGAGTTGTAGGGAATGTCATTGCACAGGAAGAAGCTAGGCACCAGTGAGGCAGGATTGATTGGTTTTAGGTTATCCTGTGAAGACCTGTGAGCGTGTGAAATTGCTGCACACTGCAAGGATTTTGTTTGTGTCTTTGACCTAGTTTAATGAATTTTGAAAATCTATCTGCTGAGAAATGCACGAGATACATAGCACTTGAGGTGCTCTGCAGTTTATTGCACTTCTCCTTCATCTGCCAGCTGGATGGCAGGAGGTTGGATTGGTTGGGTGACAAAGTGGCTGTTCCCTAACTGGCATATGTGAGCTGAATGAGAAGCAAACAATTAGTTATGCTCCTTGTCTGCAAATTCTGTGGCACTGGCATCCACCTTGAGGTTGTAACTCTTTTTAATTCTATTTTCAGCAAAACATATACTCTACAAGAGAATCCAATTGCTGCCCCTCGCTCCTCCTATCAAACAATTTGGGAAATGTTTGCGAACCAGTCCGAATTGGAGAGGGATACTTTCCTGCAAGATGTTTTCCCAAGTGGTTTCCTCTGGGGCACGTCAACAGGTGCCTTTAATATTGAAGGAGCCTGGGCAGAGGATGGGAAAGGAGAGAGCATCTGGGATCGGTTTGGGCACGAAGGTCATGTCTACATGAACCAAACAACAGATGTGGCGTGTGACAGCTACCACAAAACTAGCTATGATGTTTATTTGCTTAGAGGTCTTCATCCCCAGCTGTACAAGTTTTCTATAGCCTGGCCTAGAATTTTCCCTGCTGGCACCAATGAAACCATCAGCATCAAGGGTGTGGATTATTACAACCAATTAATTGACAGGTTGCTAGAGGCTAACATTGAGCCCATGGTGACTCTTTTCCACTGGGATCTCCCACAGGCTCTTCAGGTTCTTGGTGGCTGGCAGAATGACAGTATCATAGATGCTTTTGCAAGCTATGCAGACTTCTGCTTTGCCACTTTTGGGGATCGGGTCAAGTTTTGGGTTACATTCCACGAGCCTTGGGTTATCAGCTATGCTGGCTATGGCACCGGAGAGCATCCTCCAGGAATCACCGATCCAGGAATAGCATCTTACAAGGTAGGGACATAGGATCCTACAGCTGCCGTTGTTGTGTTCCTCAGTTTCTGCAAATTTTAACGATGCTTGAGCCTAATCTGAGACAGTTGTTTGCTTTCTGGACTTATGATACTCCCAAGCAAATGCATTACTTAATGTATTACTAATGGATGCTGTGGATGTTATTTTGTGTTCTGAAATCAGCCAGATTCTTATACTTAATCCAAACCCTGCTGTACTCTCTGCCCACAATTATTTGTTTTGTCAAGTTCTCTTGTTTCACATGGGGATGTCTTTCTCACAAGGCAGTGTTAATGCAGTGTTGTGCAAAGCAGTGAGACACGTGTTCCTCTGCTTTCTGCCCCCAGGTGGCTCACACAATTCTCAAGGCTCATGCTAAGGTCTGGCACCTGTATAATGACAGGTACCGTTCTCAGCAGCAGGGAAAGGTAGGGCTGGTGCTGAACTCGGATTGGGCTGAACCCCAGACTCCAACCAACTCTGAGGATGTGAAGGCATCAGAGAGGTACCTGCAGTTCATGCTTGGCTGGTTTGCTCACCCTGTATTTGTTGACGGTGACTACCCAGATGTCCTGAAGGCTCAGATCCAGGAAGTAAACCAGCAGTGCTCCACAACAGTTGCGCAGCTGCCTGTGTTTACGGAGGAGGAGAAAACCTGGGTGAAAGGAACGGCAGACTTTTTTGGCCTTTCCCATTACACTTCCCACCTGGTTAGTGCCGTGGCTAGTGGTACCTGCACACCTGGATACGAAAGCGTTGGGAACTTCTCTTTGCACGTCGATCCTTCGTGGCCAACGACTGCCTCTTCTTCAATCCACGTGGTCCCGTGGGGATTAAGAAGGCTGCTGAAGTTTGTGTCCCAGGAATATACAGGAGCCAAGGTCCCAATTTACATAGCAGGAAATGGTATGCCAACAGAAGCCACCGGGGATCTTATTAATGACACTCTGCGAGTGGATTATTTCCGCCGATACATCAATGAGGCTCTAAAAGGTATGCTTTTTGGTTTTCTTTTTTTTTAAATTAAAATGATGGCAACTAGTTATTCTGTCACTCCCACAGTGATTAGCTTTAAAACATCACCATTTGTATAGTAACCTGAGGTGGGCCACCTCTTATGTACAGTGTCATAAATTCCAGCCTATCCAGTGACCAGATATGGAGCTCTCCATTCTGTCTAGGTACTGGAAGAGGTTTTTCATAGGTACAAATACAACCTAACGCCAGTCTCTCGGTGAAAACTGTTTACCTACTTCAGTACCTTTGAAAACAATTTGGCTAAAGGCAGGCTCTTACCTGCAAAGATCTCATAGATGGGACTGAATGATGTCTTTACTGATTCAGCAGATCTAACTGATAGCATCCTGCACCACGGCAAGTTAGAATTTTTAGGGAGATACTTATATCTCAATTATTTTGGGAAAGATTCAGTCCATGCCTTTATCTTTGCAAACTGTGTATCAGCTTAACAAAAATTAACACTGGTAACTGAAGTCCTTTTCAAGTATAGAAATTTGAGATTTTAAATAGATATTTTAGTATGCTTTCTTCAGATACACAAATCAATAGCATCACAAAACCTGCATTATATTCAATATAATGTATTCATTATGTTGATGATCACTGTACAGCTTTTGATCCTGTTGACCTAGTTCTCAACACGCTGATGGAAGAGCTGCAGAAAACAGCATTTAGCATTGCTGTTTTGCCTCTGCAAAAGGAACATGGACTGCCTATGGAAAGTGAACTTTTCTGGAATAAGAAAGAGTGTGCTTTACTGTAGGCAGTATGAGGAAGGATGCTAGACTTGTCTCTGATGGTACTAAGTATTGTGTCCTGCAGACATGAACTCTTGTGTGCCAAGGGAAGCTAGACGAGCACTACATACATATTATGTTTCAATCTAACTACAGTGGTAAATATAAAAGAGCACTGTATACTTAAGCTGATGAGTTGTTCTTGAAAGCTAGAACATAGGGAAGGGAGTACTCATGGCACAAGTGGGCTTTACTCAAATACTTACATTCTGGTATGTTTTTATCACTAAGTCTTTGACTGGCTCCTATGATAGTGATCATGGCTTTTCTTGCCAAATACTCTAATTGTTTTGTTTTCTTTTACCCAAACACAATTCATAGATGTTTGGCTGTCACCCTGTCGTTATCCTCAGCTGTGTGCTTGTGTTCTGCTCTGCTGCATTCAGAAAGCGTTCAAGTGATTAACAGAGTCTTGTACTGTTTCTGTGACAGCGGTAAAACTGGATGCAGTTGATGTTCAGTCATACATTGCTCGATCCCTGGTTGATGGCTTTGAAGGCCCAGAGGGCTACAGCCTAAAATTTGGGCTACATCATGTGAATTTTGAAGATAGCAACAGACCAAGGACTCCCAGGGCAAGTGCTTATTTCTATTCCACTGTTATTGAAAACAATGGTTTCCCGTCCCAAGTCTCAGACAGAAGTTCTGCATCGGTGGTATTTGGCCCACCCACACCATCAAAGTTGCCGAGTCTACCAGCATCAGAAGTTCCCTCCAAGTCAAAGGTTGTCTGGGAGAAGTTTTCATCCCAAACAGCCTTTGAAAGAGACATGTACTTTTATGGGACGTTCCCAGAGGACTTCACGTGGGGTGTGTCGTCTTCTGCATACCAGATTGAGGGAGGTTGGGATGCGGATGGCAAAGGACCCAGTGTTTGGGATAACTTCACCCATGTGCCAGGAAACATAAAAAACAATGACACTGGAGATATAGCTTGTAATAGCTACAACAAGGTAGGGGAAGACATTTACCTGCTGAGAGCCTTGGGGGTAAAGAACTATTGTTTCTCTCTGTCCTGGCCTCGAATCTTCCCCAACGGAAGGAACAATTCAGTAAACAGCCATGGTGTTGATTACTATAACCGTCTCATTGATGGGCTGGTCGCAAACAACATCACTCCAATCGTCACGCTGTACCACTGGGACCTGCCACAAGCTCTCCAGGACATTGGTGGCTGGGAGAGCAGTGAGCTCATTGAACTGTTTGACAGTTTTGCAGACTTCTGTTTCCAGACCTTTGGGGACAGGGTGAAGTTCTGGCTTACTTTCAACGAACCCCAAGTTATTGCTTGGGTTAGCTATGGGACGGGGGAATTCCCACCCAATGTCAATAATCCTGGTGATGCTCCCTACGAAGTGGCACACACCTTACTGAAAGCCCACGCCAGAGTCTACCACACGTACGATGACAAATACAGAGCGAGTCAGGGAGGAATCATTTCTCTGTGTCTCAATATAGATTGGATTGAGCCAAAGACACCCAGCAACCCCAGGGACTTAGAAGCTGCAGACAGGTACATGCAGTTTTTGGCGGGGTGGTTTGCACATCCAGTTTTCAAAAATGGGGACTACCCTGAGGTCATGAAATGGAAAGTTGGGAACAGGAGTGAGCTCCAAAACCTGCCATCGTCCCGCCTACCAGTTTTCACAGCTGAAGAGCGTGAGTACATCAGGGGCACAGCAGATGTTTTCTGTTTCAACACCTACACTGCCAAACTTGTAACCCATGCAACAACCCGCCTGAATCCCTTCTCTTATGAGTACGACCAGGAAATATCAACAGATGTTGACAGCTCCTGGCCTACCTCAGCTCTTGATGGCCATCGGGCTGTGGCCTGGGGGCTGAGGAGGCTGCTGAACTGGATCAAAGAAGAGTATGGGAATCCCCCAATGTACATCATTGAGAACGGAGTGGGGCTAAAGACCGAATCGGATGTTGATGACCAAACCAGGATACTTTACTACAAAACATACATAGATGAAGCTTTAAAAGGTACAAATGTTTGCTTTTATTTTGTGTTGTGTATCTCCCCTCTAGATTCCTGTCACAATTTTCCTCTGAGGTGTCGTTTTTAAAAGCATCTTCTGCTGTTCTTTTAATATTCTGAGCGCAATATAAACGTAGTGGGTTTTTTTATGATCTCCTTTGTGTAGCCATTTGTATTCTGTATCCTCCAGATGTGAAGTCTGTTGTGGTCCTTTTTGTTCAGAGGTAGCTTGATGAAGCTGAAAGTGTGTATGTGTTTGCAAGTGAATTCCTTGTGGTTTGTTATATGTGTGAAACATCACTGATGTTCTCCCATTGTTTCTGGTCTTTCAGCTTACAAACTGGACGGTGTTAATCTGAGAGGATACAATGCGTGGTCTTTTATGGATTTCTTTGAATGGTTGAATGGTTATGAGCCAAGATTTGGATTGCACGAGGTTGATTTTGATGATCCCAACAGGCCAAGAACCCCAAGGCGCTCGGCTGTGTACTACGCAGAAATCATCCGCAACAATGGTATCCCATTGCCAAAAGAAGATGAATTCTTATATGGAGAGTTTCCAAAGAACTTTTTCTGGGGTGTAGCAACATCTGCATATCAGGTTAGGAAACAAAGACTGACTCTTCAAACACTCATGGACAGTTAATTCGTTTTGGATGAGACACAGCTTCTACATTAGGTTTTATGGTGATTTGAGGGTTACTGTACCAACTGCCTTAAACATCTCAAAGTTTTCCCTTATAATGGCGTGGTTATACCACGGAAATTGAGAAAGCAGCAGAGATTTCACAAGGGGAAGCAAACACCGAGCAGCAGGTTGAAGGGAAACAACACCTTTCCTTTGACATTGTACTTTGGCAGTACTTCTGTGCCTTGAGGCCCAAGAGACCTTACCAGTTTAGTACAGCAAAAAATGATACTGTTTCAAGGCTTACACGTAAGCCAAAATGTTATGGGGTGCCGCAAAGTCTGACGGGCAGAATTCTTTCCTAGGCCAAGATGTCAATTTGGAGTTTACTGATGATTTCTCCCTTCCCTCCCCCATCTTCATTTACAGATTGAGGGAGCATGGAGAGCAGATGGGAAAGGACTTAGCATTTGGGACAAATACTCTCACACTCCTTTGAAAATCAGCAATGGTGACAATGGAGATGTAGCTTGTGACAGCTACCACAAGATTGAGGAGGACGTGGAAATGCTGAAACGCCTCAAGGTGTCTCACTATCGCTTTTCAATCTCCTGGTCACGTGTTCTCCCAGATGGGACCACCAGATACGTCAATGAAATGGGATTGAACTACTATGAAAGGCTAATTGATGCTCTTCTGGCAGCCAATATTACGCCTCAGGTAACTGTAAAAAAGGACTGGAAATCCAACAGAGTGCAGGAGCTGAGAATTATCCTGATGTTGAAAGATCAGATCCCCACTTTCAGATTTGCCTGTGCGGTTCCTGTGTTGGAATTACTGGGAAGTTCTTTGTCCTTATGAATTCCCAGGCTGTTCAAGATCCCTCAAGAGCAGGTGTTGTACTGCACTGTGCTTCATTTGAGAATCAGTGTAGCAGCAGCTGTTCTTTACTGACTTGAATTCCTGCTGTCACATGATTATTGCAGGCTTTAGTGTGACTGAAAGTGAGAGACTCATCTTGACAGCTGGGCAGGCCCTGAAGTTTGAGTCGTTCCCCCTCATACTAAAGGAACTGGAACACTGGCAGAGTGGCATTTATCAGAGTGTGCAAGTGATCGCTATGACCTCAAACGACTGCAGGACAGAAAGCACTGGGGTTACTGCAGATTTGTATGTGCCTGTTAGAAAAATGCAGATGGAGTTGGGCTTATGCCTGCAAGCAAGGCCGTTATCTTGTCCTTCATTGTGAAAGTGAATCAATGACCGGCTGAGCCCTTTCTCTCATTGCCGTTCCCTACAGGTCACTCTCTATCACTGGGACCTCCCGCAGGCACTGCAGGACAACGGTGGGTGGGAGAATGATACCATAGTTCAGAGGTTTAAGGAATATGCTGAGCTCCTTTTCCAGAGATTGGGAGACAAAGTGAAATTTTGGATAACCATCAATGAACCCTACAACGTTGCATATTTTGGCTATGGCATTGACACAGCTGCTCCAGGTAAGACTACTGAGCACAATTTTTGAGAAGAGAAGGATTGGGATCTGGCCTGAACACACAGCTTTCTGCTCTCTGTGCTGACAGCAGAGCATGGGCAGGGGGGTGATGTGGGTTCCCCACAGCCTGTGCATGACAGCTGTGCCTTCAGCAGACCTGCTGTCACGTACATCTCAGCCCATGGCTGGGCTCAAAGGCACCAGGTACTGCATGCTTGTTCATTTACTGGTGGGCAGCTCTGCATGTCCTGGGTGTTAAGCTGGGAAGCAGCAGATTGGAAACAGGAATTGCTGCTGCAGTGTCTGTGCTGTTCCTGCAGGCATCTCTGTTAGGCCTGGGCGAGCCCCCTATGTGGTGGGGCACAACCTAATCAAGGCCCATGCAGAAGCCTGGCACCTCTACAATGAGACTTACCGCGCGAAACAAGGAGGGCTGATCTCTATCACCATCAACACTGACTGGGCTGAGCCAAGGAACCCCCACAAACAGGAGGATTTTGATGCTGCCAGACAATACTTACAGGTAGAGAAGAATCTGGTCACAGCTCTCTAGGCTGCTCGTTAAGTTTGCTGCCGTAATACAGGCATTCCTGCGTATCTGTGTGCTCATTATAGGGCCATCTACTATACATAATGCAGCCTATGGAGAGGAACAGTTAAATCCTAGTTTTAATCCGTAATTTATCCTTCTCCCTTATTTCCTGGGTTAGTTCTACATCGGTTGGTTTGCTCATCCCATTTTCAAAAACGGCGATTACAATGAAGTGATGAAGACGAGGATTCGGGAACGCAGCCTGGCCCAGGGTCTGAGCAGCTCCCGGTAAGAGTGCGGGCACAAACTTGCTTTGCTTCTACTTGCTGAGCTAAAACCTGCTTTGCTGATAAGAAGGAAGTATTCTGTTGAAAAAGGCACTATAAAAATCTTAGTGCAGTCTCACAGAAAAACTAATTGTATATTTTTTCTCTCTTTACCTTTCTTGCAAATTAAGTTTACTAATATAAAAGAGATTTCTCCAAGCTTCTACCCTGGGGGCAGCATGTTGGCAGCTCAGAGTGATATAATAAATGTAATGCACTATATGTAGTGCTTTGTCTGCCTGGGGCAAATATATTTTAATTGTTCTTAAAATGATGTACTACTGAACTCAAGCACTGAGCCTCATTCACACCTCTGAATTATATTTATTTGTCTTTCTCATTACTTTTAAATCTATCACATTGCCAGTGTTCTGCTAGGAATATTTTTCCTTTTTTCTTTCTTTCTAGACACATATAAGGAAAGGAAAGCTTGTGTTTTACCCTGTCTGTGCTTTAATAACAAATGGATGGGATTTTTCTGATGTTCCTCTAGAAAGATCGCAGTACCTTCTTTTGTGCTTATTGCATTTTGATGGCTTTGTGCCTTTTTGTTTGCTGTTGCAGACTTCCAGAATTTACAGAAAGTGAAAAGCAAAGAATTAAAGGCACATATGACTACTTTGGTCTAAATCATTATACTACAGTTTTAACATACAAGTATGAGTATTCTACTGCTATTCCATCGTATGATTCTGACAGGTAAGATGACTGTAAATTGTTGGTCAAGTAAAATATGCACATTTGGAAGCCTATGCCAACTGAGCAATGTACACTGATAGAAAATAAAGCCATGAGACATTCATATTAAGCTGTTACAACCAGTATTAGGGAAAAAAGCCCCAGACAGTACTTGTGATACTGTGTTCAGAATAGGCCAGCTACTTTGTTATGACCTGACTGAATTGTTAAGACGGAACAAGGAAAACTTGAGCATCTAAAAATGAAGGAATCAGTCTCATAAGCATTTGGTATCAGCTGCATTTATCATTTTTCCTGCATCCAGTCTGCAGTTTGAAATGGGAAAGTGGCCTGGTTTACAGATACTACTACTCCATTTGCTGTTTAAACAGTTGTTGTTTCCCCCCCCCACACAGAGTAAACTTCATTAAGTTTAAAGCCAAACAGCTAAATGTAAATTTAACCGTGAAGCGATTAAGTGAAGCTTTTTATCTCCAGGCAGAATATAACTTTAAAACAAAATAAGAGAAGTGTTTTCTGGGGGCTTGTGAACACCAGCACTCTTCACCTCCCCCCAGCTCGGTGCTTTTCACAGCTTGCACCTGGGTGCCCTTTTCTATAGAGCTTGGTGTCAGATTTCCCAGCTGAGCAGTAATGCAGGGCCAGGCTTGGGGCTGTGCTGTGCTCAGTGTGTGCTCTTCTGCAGGGGTGTTGCTTCAGAAGCCGACCGCAGCTGGCTGAACTCTGGCTCCTCCTGGCTAAAGGTGGTGCCCTTTGGCTTCCGAAAGCTCCTGAGGTGGATGAAGGAAGAGTACAACAACCCTCCTATCTATGTGACTGAAAATGGGATATCAGAGAGAGGAGCCATAGATCTCAATGACACTTGGCGAATGCATTACTATCAGAACTACATTAACGAAGCGCTGAAAGGTAAGATTGCTCATTTAAAGCTGCACGTCAGTCTTGTTGGGGGATGCTGCTGAGCAAAGCAACTTGTAAGGAGCTGACAGATCCCTGGCACCATGTTTGTAAATTATACACAGGTTTACGCTGCAGCCATGTTGAAAGCCTTTGGGTTTTAGCAGAAACTGATCATTGCTGGCCAAGACTTTTTGCAGGGAACTTTTTGCAGAGTGATCCAAAGGAAGAACAAACCATGGGTTTAACAGAAGTAAGATAAAGGCAGCTTCCTTATTTAGCTGCATCTGACAAGAGAGGGTTCCATTACTTGACGGGTTAGTGGTTAAACTAGATAGTCCTAACTACTGCTGTTTCTAAAAACTGTACCTCGTTCACAACAGATGCACAGAAAAACCCTTGTTTTGCTTAAAGCAGTGGTTAAGCTTGTTTGTCTGCCTTAGAGGGAGCTGACTGCCAGCTGTTCAACTACTTGTTACTTTGAGCAGCACAGATCCCCCCCCCCATAAACACATTTAAATACTCATCATTCTGTTAAACCTTCACTTCTTGAATGAAAGCTCTGACTTTTGGAGCCAGCAGAAGCAGTCTTCATGGGCTGGCTGAGCTGCCCTGGCTCGTTACTAGCTGTAACAACACACAACTGGTAGGGACAGGGAGATGGTGAGATAAACGTGGCAGTAACTGCACTGCACTCAGTGTGCCCTTCTGTAGTGCCCTGTTTGCACCACTGCTGGCCTGCTGGTGACTCCTGTCACCTGACTGCTCAACTAACCTGCTGTGCCTGCTCCTGCTAACAGCTGTCGTGCTTGATGGTGTTGACCTGCGTGGCTACACGGCATGGTCACTGATGGACAACTTTGAGTGGGCAGTAGGCTTTGATGAAAGGTTTGGGTTCTACTATGTGAATCACACGGATCCCACATTGCCACGGCTCCCCAAGGCCTCTGCCAGGTACTACTCACAGATCATCAGCTGCAATGGCTTTCCAGATCCTGCAGCAGGCCCACATCCCTGTCTGGAAACGGAGTCTGAAGGTAAGTGGTGCAGCAGAATTTGCACTTCCATGATGTGTCATCCTAAAAGACTATTTTCTGCGGTATTCTTTTGAAGAGCTGGGGTAGTAAACTGCCTAATCACCAGCCTTTATTAATGAAGACATTCATGCGGAACATACTGTCACTTCTGTTTCCAAAACAGAATGTTATGTTAGCATAAAATCTAACACCTAGCTAAGCATCTGTCCTCAAAACAGACAAAAAAAGTTATTGCATTCTATTACGTTTTCCACATCCCACCCATTCAGCACTCCTGCACTGCATTTTTCTTAGAAATGATTTTGACTACTCTCTAAGAAGCCTTGGGTAATATTCTTTTTTGTCTTGTGATCTCTGGACTAAGTATATTAACTGAGCCACAACCACTTCAGTTTGGGTGTTTAAAAGGATATTTTCTATCAGCATTTCTATCAGGAATTACTTGTGTCTCCTTCAGCCCCAGCAGCTCACTGTAAGCCCTCAGCTGTACCATTAGTCTGAGCTAGAGCTGTGTCAACTGCTGTTCCCTGAGACCCACAGCTACTGCCAGAGCACTGAAGAGCCACGCTCAAAAGCCATGCAGAGTGAGGAAGAAGTGATGCACATGTACACAGGAAAATGCTCCTGACAAGCCATGTACTAACTACTTCTTATTGTTTTCTCATGAACAGTGATACCAGACACCGCACCAGGACTGGCTGCCAGTGTGCACTTTCTGGGATTAGATTTAACATCACACAGTGCAGAAACAGCACTGTATGTGCTTTTTGCTCTTTCTGGAATTGGAGCACTGGGCCTGGCACTTATTTCATACAAATATGGAACATTATCCAAAAGATCTCATAAACAATCATCCATAGAACTTACTAAAATGTAAAATGTAATTCATTTGAATATGTGGAAGGGATTGAAACAGTATCTCTACTTGCTAAAATGCTTTTTTTTTTCTTAACAAAGAATGCCTACAGAACCGTACTCTGTAGTACTGAAAAAGATACCTGGGGCTTATACTGCTGCACCTCAGTATCTTGCCTTGGAGGTGATTTCCAATCTTGCTGTTGGCTTAAAATATGAAGTAAAAAACACTAACTTTTTTTCCAGCTACTACTGATAATTTTTTTCAAGTCAAAATTGACTGTTCCAATTTGTGTAAGGATTCTGAGCCTAAACCTTCATCTGCCCTCCTTCATGATCTTCCCTTGGATCCTTCTTGTCTTTCCAAGGGATCTGAGAGCATCCCACGAAGCTCTGCTGCTGCTTAATCTTTCGAAGACAAGCTAGTGCCAACACTGGCACAAACAGGGATAGCAGAATGTACTGTTCTATTGCAGCTACTGTGCAGGTTCCCCCCATCATTCCTTCATTTCATCGATAGTATTTTCTCAATTTTATCATGAGTTATTTTTTAACAAAAGCAAAAGCACTAAGCCTTTACATTTGAACAGTGCAATACTTACTGAAGTTCCTTTACAAAGAAGTCTGCAGCAGCACTGAACACCTGTAACTGTAAAAAATATAAATGCTCAATACCCGGGGAGGAAGACAAGTCAGCATTCTTCATATGTGAAAGCCCTGTCCTCACCTTCAAAATAAAAGTTTCCGCGCTCTTGTATTGCAGTCTCTCTTCTCAACGTTTCCACTTCATGTGACAAAGAAATGGGTTTTCTCCCACACCACCTTTTCAGACACTAAAAACTTTCACACTACTTTTACCAGATTTCAACAGGAACTCCCAAGTAAGGTCATGTAAACTGAAACAACTGTGACTTGTATTTTAAATATCAGCCTGTAAGTCTAGCCGCTTGCTTCTTTGTGACTATGCACCTCAGAGGAATGTTACAAGAAAAGACAGCCATGTTTTCTGGAAAATAGTTTATTGAGTGCTTGGGGAATTAAAAACTACAAGGTTTTGCTTGCAGTTGCAGAAGCAAGAAAAAAGTTAAACATAAATTAGTTACCTGATTTGCTACTTATAGTGCTTCTGACACCCTCATTTTAAATCAGTCATTCCCTACTATGGCCTTCATATTAATACCTGGTGCTTAAATTTATGTAGCAGAATATTTAAAGATTAAAGAGCGCCTTATTAATGGCAGTAGGGAAATGATTATGAAAGCTGATGGAGATTTTCAATCTTTTCAACTCTTGACTTCTTAAGCCACAGTACACCCACTTGATTGTTCTGAAATAATAGGCAACTTTATTCCATACTCCACTGTAGGAATAAGAATTAAGTAATTCAGTTGGTGAGAAAGAAGCCCCACTTCTCCAGAAGCTTTAGATGACTTAAATCAAATAAGGAAAAAAAAAGAGCCTGACTCATTACTGCAATTACTCAAAACTACATTTGTTGTGTAGAATTTCCATTCCAAGTATTATTTTCATCTTCTCCATCATCTTGAGTCCTCAGTCTATATATTTTGCCTTCTTTTTTGAAGTCTTCGCCTCGTTTTTCTGTTACTCTTTTCCTGACAGTTTGCCTAGGGTACAAAAGGCAGTGTGTAAGTAGAGCATCCTTCCTTCTCTTATCCCCAAAAATAGGCTTCCTCAGCCCTTTCTTTCCCTGGGGAATGGTACCCAGCTACAAATATGGCATTTAGTAGTCAAACAGAACTTTGGTTCTCCTGGCACTGAGGTGATACGTGCCTACTTCATGTGAAATAGCTCCGGTATAAGATTTTTCTTCCAACACAAAACCTCAACTCTCTGATCGACTTCAGTTGCTCGTGTTCCTTATGTAACTACACCATAAGAGAACTTTACATCTTCAAAATTTACGTTTTGAAAATTTTTATCTTCCAAACAGTATCAGCTCAAGTGAAACCCATATTCATAGCTACAGCTGAATTCTGTGTTCATTACTGGCTGCAAAACTATCTGTGTTTTTTTTTTTGTTTGTTTGTTTGTTTTTCCTACACTGTAGTTGGAAACTGAAGCAAGCAGTAAAGGGCTTGCTTAATCACACAAGTACAACCAGGATCGCTTAATCAGGGCTGAGACGCAGTTTGCCTGCCCCCAGTTTATCCTTCAGCCACACAGAAGGGTGGTTGCCCAACACTGCAAGGACAGAGCAACGAGTATAAAAGAACAGATATGGTTCAGTTCAATAATTTAAGACTGAGACAATTCTAGCAAGTGCTTAGAGACAGCTCCCATGAACAGCTTTGATTACCTGCTCTGCTCAACGTTGTTAGAGTTTGAGGGATTCGAATGCTCTTGCTGATGGACTGTTCTCACAGTAGATTCTGAGGGGGGTGGACTCGTAAACAGAAAGTTGCTAATAAATCTCCACACTGCGAGGAGGGGATAAAGTATTGTGCCCAAGAACTTCCACAGGTCACCGCCTGAAGCCTGAACAACAGAAGTAGCAGGTCGTCCTGCCTGGATGCGAGCACCAAAAGCAAACTTGTCAGGTATTACAGCTGTACCCATTAGGCAGAGTATTTCACACGTCATTTAGAAGCAGCTCAACAGACACTAGAAAAGACCACATTTGGTTCCACGATAAACAAATATCTCTGTCAATCCCTTTCCTAATTAGTCCAAACAGAAATTATACCGATTTTGCAATATGTCTTAGAGACAGTAAAGAACAGAATTCAAACAAGTTTTATAATGGCTGACCAGAAGCACCTGCCAACCCCAAAGCAACACCTACCGGCAGCAGCACTACAGAAGCACTGGGTGCTAACTCTAACTCCAGTAATTTCTTTCCATAATCTTCTTTGGTAAATTCCCTTCTGGGAAACATTGTCGCCAGAGAAAAATTGCCATAAGCATTACCAACCATCTGTGAAAACACAAAGAAAACATTTTAGTTAAAACTAACTGCTCACTTTTCACTTTCTACTGCAGAGCTGCCAGCTGAGCACACATTGCCTTACTGACCAAGAGTTCTTATCAAAATTACAATCATCTTCATATGAAGAACAGCAGAACTTTTAACCAAAACTCACTTCAAATTAACACAAAGGAAAGCAGCTAACAATGATTCTGCCATGTTCAACTAGTTGCTGCTACATTCATCTGTAATTAGCATGTAGCTGAGAAAATGAAACACTGATTTACCTGTGCAGCAAACTGCCTCGCTTCTTCCAGCCGTGCTTCAGATGGGAACTGGTTAGTAAAGGAAGATCCATCTGGAAGGCGGAACTGAATCCTGGCTATTGCACTGCAGGACATTCACCATGGTCAGTTGGTTTATTAACAATCACAAACACTCGTGGGGCTTTAGCTTGGCAGTACTCAGGTGTGGAAGGGAGGGGCGGCCATCTTATTTATGGCAGTTCAGATAGCTTATGGATTTGGATTCGCAGTTGATAACCATCTTCTTTATATACCACCATGCATCTCTGCGTTTCACCAGACTCATCAGTATTCAAACAAGATGCTTGTATTAATCACACATAACAATGAATATCAGAAGGAAACATAAACCACACGCATTTTGTGTAGCCTGCATTACTTCTATTGGATTTTTTGGGAGTTACACTATGAGGGCACAGGTATTCACTCTAGCTTGGCAGGTAATGCTACATTCAGCTATCTAACAGGTTACTCCTGCACCGTGCTCTTTCTTCTGGGGTTTTGATTCACAGTGGTTCAGTAACTATTTAAGGCCTCCATAAGTTAAGATATTTTCTGAAACAGTAGCATCAGGCAGGACAGATGCCACATCTGACTCTAATGCTGATGTGCATAAACAAGCCTTGCTGAATCCAAGCCAGCTGTGCACCCAGCTGGGTCAGCAGCACACTCTCCACTGTAGTTCTGACACAGCCACCTCATGTAGTTCCCTACCTAGCCCCATCATACCTGGTATTCAAATCAAAGATCAGGAAGCAAATGTATCATTGTCAGGAATGTCTAAAGGATGGAAGTTATCTGAGAACATAACATTGATGGAAATAGCCATGAGTTAATATCACAAAAGAAAGCTAATTTTTATGTCAGTATTCAAACACACCAGCATAGCATCAATTAATAGGTTAGGACATACTATGAAATTTCTTAATGCTAACGCAAAGATTTTTTTAACCTTTCTTCCCATGAGGACACATTTCTGCTTTCTCTAAAACTACTCACCTTCGCTCCTTTTGAGATGCTTCTTTTCTGGCTTCCATTTCAGCCTGTTTAGCCTGAAGAGCTGCAGCTTTTGCAGCTTCTGCTTCTTCCTTTGATTTCGCAAAGCGAGCTGCTCTCTCAGCACGATCCTTAGGAAAGGCCAAACATAAACCTTCATTTTCACTATGCACCTTAACTTAATACTCAAAAACCTCAGTCTGTACTGAGAACCCAACCGCTCAAAGTAAGTGGCACAGAGGAAAGGCAACAGTGCTGCAAAGCTGTATTCACTGTCAAACAGGACTGTCTCTTGTCCCTAGGAAACATAAAATACACTTTTCAATGAATTACTTCATCCAAGTAATCAGATAGCCTTCCATGATAGTGCAACTTCCCAGTGAAGAGAAAGGGAAAAATCTATGACAAGTCACATTGCTGTAGTTCTACATGTTCTAGGCAAAATTTGGAAACAAAGAGGAATTTCAGCTGTGAACTGTTCATATACATACATAAACACCTATATATGCAAACCTAAAAAAAAACCCAAACCAACAACTCCATTTTCAAACAATTAAGTATTTCCTGAGCTTCCCTTTCAGATCTCAGTTTGAATTGCAATTTTTTAATGTTTAATTATAATTCATCACTGGGCTCAAGCTGCATAGAAAAAAAAGCTAATGTATTAATTCTCACAGTCATCATCGTTATGCATATAAAAGTAGAAGCTTCACAGCAAATGCTACTAAAATGCATAAGTTGTCACCATGCAAAGCCACAGAGACTCCAAACAGAAAAACTGAAGATTTTTCAACATTTTACCAAGTGAGAAAATGTATCCTGTTTGTACTAGCAGCCCTTGCAAGAAAGAAGCAGCAAGCTGTCATTCCAAATGAAGAAATTACCAACGCAATCTGTTGCCTGATACGCTCTCTAGCTGCCTTCTCTTCTGCTTTCTCTCTGTTCCTTTCCTCTAACATTCGTTTTGTCAGTTCTTCTTCCTGACGTCTTTTGTACTCCAACATTTCTTTACCAGTTTTTCTCCTTTCTATTTCTTTCTTTATTTCTTTCTGAATAAACAAGAGAGACAATAAAAATGAGACCATAAAATTGCCTTGGGTAAGTGGTACAAGACTGAAGTATATTCGTTTAAAAAGCAATTAAGCATTTATTCAAATGTGGGTGTCTAAATACTGCAAGCAGTTCCCATTTTCGCTTTACCTGTTCTTCTTCTTTCCTTTTCTCCTCTCGTCTTTCTTCAAGCTTTTTTGTGATTCTAAATTTAAAAGCAAAGGAAAAAAGTCTTAAAATGGCATTATCTACTATTAACATTTTTACTTTTAATGAAGCATTTCCCAGCACAGAAGAATAAAGCACATGAAAGAGGAACTGTAACACACTGCTAACAGCTAATGTAAGAGTAATGATTCATTCATGTGTGGCTGCACCATCCATAACAACACGAGGTAGTGATTCAGCACCTAGCCTGCAGTTTTTAATGGTAGTTTTAACATATTCTGCTCTTTTCTGTTGACTAAATAAAGAACCATAGATATTCTTGTTGTTTGACATCTTGTAAGACATACAATAAGCAATACTATTTGTAAACTATGGTAACAGAAACACTAATCTCAACCTGTTCTCAACTATTTAAGCCATCTGGTTTCTTCTGCACATCACTTCCTAAAATGGAAAACAAACAATATATAGCAAGTACTGATATAGACACACATGTGTTTGTCCCACTGATCCAGACAGGTGCCTTAGAATAAGGACCAATGCACAAAATTTGCAATGTATTTTTAAGTCTGGGAAGAGGGCAGGCATGACCAAATGCCACACATATTCAGACAGGAGGAACTTTTTGTTTTTGTACAGTAGCTGCTGTTATACTTTTTAAAAGAGAAATGCTACGTACCACATGGCTTTGCCTCCTTTTTTTTCCTGATAGAAAATATGTTGTACTTTATGCAAATATGGTGCAATTTAAGATTCACATGTATTTTAAAAATGAATTTTATATCTACATTAACATAGTGACTTTCTTGTCTTTTTAATATCATACTTTTTAGTACTGGAACTACCATTGCTTACTGGGTCTTGCTACAGTTCATTGATCAAATGAAAAGCAGAGTAGTCACAAAATAGAATTCCTCTGCCTTTTGCAATATGCCTGGACTGCAGCCACCAAACAGACAAGAAAATGAGAGGACATCTCTGTAGGAAACCTAGGGTAACATTACTAAACTAGTTTCAATGCTTGCAGTACAGTATTTTAACTCCTTCAAAATCTTTGCAGAAAGCATACTGTCTGAAAGAGACCAAAATAATGACATCGTATCAAAGTAATGACAATCTTCTTAATTTTCCAGATGACCTCTTTATCTCAGGGTATGGAAAAATTAATTAAAAAGCTGATTTTTGTGTTCCTCCTAGTATTAATCTCAGACATCCAAACAAAAATAAGCCCACATGAAACATCTGCCAGATGACAACAGAATCAGCACCAACATCCTGTAATTCAGCCTGTCTGATTAAAAAAAAATAAAATAGAACTACATCCTGAGAAACAAACAGAATACATTAGATAGTCTACAAAGAAGAGTTACCTTTCTACTTTAAGAGCAAGATCATTCACAGGCTGAGCATTGCTCACTTGCTCATCTGAAGACTGAGTCGCTTCCTGGCTTGCCTGACTTGAATTTGCTCCATCTGCAAGCGATTTACAAGAAAATAACGCATGAGAGAAAAGTTAAAGGTATATTTCTTCATACAAAAATATCAACCCTTTACTATTAGCCATAACTGGCAGGAACTAGGATATCTCTAGAAGAATCACAGAATCAATCATAGAATCGCTCAGGTTGGAAAAGACCTTAAAGATCACGGAGTCCAACCACGACCTAACCACACTGCCCTAACAGCCCTGCACTAAGTCATGTCCCTGAGCACCACATCCAAAGGGATTTTAAACACATCCAGGGATGGTGACTCAACCACCTCCCTGGGGAGCCGATCCCAGTGCTGAACAACCCGTTCAGTACAGAAGCTCTTCCTGATATCCAACCTAAACTTATCCTGGAAAAAAGAAAGGAGGTCCTGCTATTCAAACGTTTTATTTCCCCCTTTCCCCCTGCTTGATTTCAGGTTACTAATCCAGAGAAGCCTTTTCAGCCGAATCTTTAACACTGCTTTTTCTTGTATTACAAACCATGTATTTCTCACATTAGAACAGCACAGAATGACAAGTTCTGCAAGAAGCATCTGGTATGTTCAAGTTTTTCAACAACTCCACTCAATATACAATCTTTTATGTAATATTACATAGCAATTAAGACAGAGAAAATTATTTAAAAGCACATCAGCTAGCATTTGTGTTAACATATTGGCCATTACCATCAGAAGGTCTTGTTTCAGACACAAGAGGCTCAGGAGAGCCACAAGGACCTGCTGCTGTGCACTGAATGTTTTCTGGAGCACCATCGGATGGAGACGAGGGGCACGGAGCAGAGGACTGACATGGATTTTCCAGAGATTGCCCTTTTTCTGCGTGCATCTAAGAAATTGGGGGGAACAAGTGAGAGTATGATGTTTTCCTCAGGTTCAAACATCAAGGCTACTGAACTGGTTTTGGAGATTTGGTCCTATTTAAAACATAAAACTAAAATTATCCCATGCTGTTGAATCTGACACAACCATATATACTTTTTTCTTAATTATAATCTTACACTCATATTCCCAGTGATAAAACTATGCTTATATTATATATAACTATATTTTTTTATAAACCCACATCATAAAAGAGTATTACAAAATCACATACAAATTACTGAAAGAGTAGTTGGTGTATCATTCAAGTTAAGGCTTCTTGACATGCCTCCTTTCTGTGGGGGTTACACAAGTGATTAAACAATCTGTGAAACAAAGACAGCACAGCATTCCTGCACAGGACTTTCACACCCATTCAACATTATGTATTGAACTTAAACTTGCTGATTTTGTTGATGGAGGGAGATAAACACAATAATTCATATTTCTCCAAGGACTACGTTAAGGGCCTGTCTTAAGCATGCGAGCACACCTGTCCCAGTCTGAAAGATCCACTTGTCACAAGCATTACCTGTTTCACTTTATGGATTCTGGTAACAAGCTCCTCAGCAGAAACGCTGCCAGCAATTACTTCCAAAGGGATTCCATTGTCTCCTATAAAAAAACTGGATGGAACGCACACTACAGGATCTGCACAGCAGCAGTTAAGGGCAATGCCTGACAACAAATTTATAAAGTAACGTTATGAGGAAAAGAAATCTTAGGTGCTGAATATCTCCACTCAGTATTCTATCTCCACCTGGTAACTAGTTGAATATATCAGGGGAGGAAGAAAAACAAAGCCACCAAACACGCTGATATACAACTGATAAGTATTTCACCTTCTCCTTGAAATTGTTTGAGCCAAAGTTTTTTTCTCAGACAGACATACCCAACTACCAATTCCTCTTTGATTTGAAAGACTTCACGTTTGTGCAATATGACTTCTTACGTAGGTAATACTGAATGCTTTACAGCACTGCGAAAATCCAAGCACCAAATTCTTTTTCAGCATCAGACAGAATTCCTGAGCTATAAGCAACAACCTACTTAAGGCAGGGGAAGCTTACCTAACCTCATGCCTGTGCTTCTGGCAAACCCAACTCAACTATTTGTCCCTCCTCCTCTCTAATTCTGAGCTTCAGATAACAGTTTAAAGGTTTTGTTGTTGTTGTTGTTTGTTTGTTTCTTAATGCTGATTAGCATTTTAGTTATTAGTTATTCTGTTACATAAAGCTTTGGGTAACTCTATTAAGAGAACTGCACAGCATTAACATTAAACAAACTTGCTCACTTTCTTTAAGAACTAACGGTAAGCTGAATATGTAACAATACAATTTAATAACAGCTTATTATTTATTTCTGTGCAGTAAGATAGATTTTTTAATAATACTGTTTATATTTAAGAGCAGCCTTAACTTGTAGAGAGAAATTACTGTAATCACAACATAGCTAAATTGTTTTCAAAGGATACAAATTTGAGAAAACTGCAGGCAGGCTTCACTGGGAAAAAGAAAAAAATCCACATTGAGGAAGAGCAATCACTTTGCAACAACTTTAGATTAAGCCTTTCATCATAAAAATAACTGTTCTACCACCACACACGGAACTATTTAAATACTTGAGAGAACGCTACAAGCAAACTCACATTGCATCTTCTCATTATAATTTTGCATAAGTGTTATCAATCCCTGCTGATCACAGTTGACTGCAGTAGATTATTTATGGAAGCAGTGCTGAAAAGCAATTGAGGAAAGAGGCATCTAACCCACTGAGTGCAAACAATGCAGCATGTCTTCTAAGAGGTCTGCAGAGCCTTTTAAAATAATGCAACTTCTGGAAACGTCAACACACTGCTCACTGGAACTGAAGTTCTTATTCTAACAAAATTGAGTAATTTATCCAGAAGCCTCAACGCTTCTGCGCTGTGTGTTACAAAGGAGAGAATTTCTCTGGGGCCTCACAGACCTATCCTACTGAACAAAGGATTGCCTCGAGTGTACTTGCATTTTGATTCCACTTTATTTTTACTTGGCCTTTTTTGCATTTTCTTCTCTTGAAAGAGGACATCCTCAAGCATTCTTTTACTAATGCTGAAACCAGTAGGAAACATGCAGGAAATATTCGGCACAACACTGCAGTACATTTGCAAATTTTCAGTTTTCTCAGGTTCCGGTGGCTTCAGCAGTACTGATCTCACTTATGTTCTCAAACACTGCGTTCAGAATTCCTCCAGAGCAGGGAGAGGACTTCCCATGCCTCACACTTCTATCATCATCAGTGAAAGATCATGCAAGAGACAGAATTAGAGTTGAATCAAACCTTTTGGTGTCGATTTTAATAGCAACAAAGCCATCGGAGGCAGCCTCGGTCACCTGAGCGTCCTCCCACCTTGCAGCCATCTCAGCAGACTGTTCATCCTCACCTGCAAACACAACATGCATGAAGCTGAACAATCTGCTTCTGACTTCAGCTCTGCTTCAGCTGCTTGAAATTGTTGAATTGTTGAAGGACACTCTCTCAATTATTTTCAAATCAGTTAATCTTCTTTTCTTTCCTATAATCTGGAGGTAATTCACTCCAGCTGATTCATCTCGCTAACATGCCAAAAAAAGGCAAATATACCAAAAATCCTTCCAAGACAGCAAGCACGTAGCTTGCACACTCATTCAGCTGCATGGCAAGTTGGTCCAGGGAGCAGACGGGACTGGACCACACAGATGGAACAGGGATAAAGGAGCAGGAACTGATGGCAGCCTGGGGATTGGCTTGATTGCATCACCTCATTGCACAACTGCCCATGGGCCGCATTTTCACGTTACAGGGAGCATGTTTACGCTTTCGTGTCCTGTTTGCTATGCTCTTGTAATCTGCAAGGAGATCCCACAGCAGTTGGAACGAACCACTGCTTCTCCCTGCCTTTGGGTTTGATCTGCTATCCACTGCTTGTCCTTCCTAATAACTTTAAGTACATAGTAGTACTAAGTACAGCAGCTGCTAACGCAGGTAAAACTACACTTCCATCTCTTAGAAATTCAGTACACAAGGCTTCAGAATTTGATAATTTAAAAAAAAGCCTTGTTCACAGATTTATCACTTTTGTGTTCCAATTCTTGACATGAACAGTAACAGTGGGAATGGACAAAAAGGAGTCAGGAGCACCCAGGAACAGAAGAGCAGCTATGTCAGTAAAGGAAACTGAAGAAGGGCCACAAATTCACAACTGTTTTGTTTGTTCAAATGTTAAAAATTTGATTTTAATCACTTTTGTATTCTAAAGCACCAGTTCAGTGGGAATTTGGGTTAATCAATAAGCTCAGGTGAACGTTAATCAGTTTTCCACAAGTGCACCGGCCTACAAGTATTTGTTTATCTTTAATTTCAGTTATTTCCTAGCAGCTTGGAACTGACTGCACTCTCGATGAAGAGTCACATAGTGGCTTCCTAGTACAGAAGCCCCTTATTCAACAACAAACTGTTTCATCCCAGTCACTGTTTCACACAGTATCTTTTACTCACGAATGACCAGGAGCGCCCCTGCGAAGCCTTGCTCCCTTAAGGTCGGGACGGGTTGCAATGCTGCTCAGAACGAAACCAATACAAAACACGCTGCTTCTGGAGAAGTGTTTTCCATCTGTACGTATTGATTTTTCCCTAGAAGCATTAATCTCTGTTCCTGTCAGCCTATGTACTCCAAGTTCACATTCAGGATATTTTTAGGGAACCAAGTGCAGCGGGTGGCCGCAGCTGTTCTGCCCAGTGGTGCAGCCTCTCCCCCCCCAAACACACTCGGATGGAGCCGCTGTGCTGCACACACTTTCACATGTGCTCATCCGATTAGGCTACTAAAAATACCTCAAGACTTGCCTAATGGTAACTTTTCCAGACAAACAACTGCTGCAGTTGGCAAAAGAATGCTGAAGGACAAAAACAGGTCAGGTTATTCACCGTGCAGTCTCCAAGAGCTGTGATCCAGGAAGGAAAATGCTGATAAATCACCTTCTGTGAAACTGTACCTCATGAAGCACTTTAGCATAGGGACTACCTACAGAATAGCTACTTGGGTATCTTTTTGCTAATAACCCTCTCCCTCTTGGGAGCTCATGTTCATTTGTCCCAGTAACTGTATCCTGAAAACGAAATGTGAAAGGCATGGAGAAAGCTGAGAGGCCGCAATCAACATTACTGGCAGAATTCATATCTCAGCAAAACACCGAGTTATTACAAACTGCCTCGGATCTCTTGTTCCCAAGACCTTCAGATTTCCCACACATAACTTGACTTCACTTAGCAGCAATCTACAAGCTGCACACAACTCTCAGTCACACATACCAATCTCTTCACCGTGGTCAGGTCAAGTGAGAGCTCCACACAGGGACAGGTATCCATCACCTGCCATGAGGTTCAGATCACTGAAAAGACTTCATCTGCAATGACCGAGTTCCTGTAAGAGGAATCTATTCAAAACCACCCCAGGTTGCCAAAGGACTTAATTCCCCTGATCCTCAGTCCGAAAATAAAACCAACAAATCAAAACTTCATAGCTTGTTCAGCACGCAGCCATCAGGGACAAATGTCTCCCTTACAGAAGGAGCTGGCTGGCTGCTGCTCATCAACCTGCATTTCCTAGCTCCTCAATGAGGGCAAGGATTGCCCATTCTGGAAATGACAGCAAGCTGGAATATGGGTCTGCTCACCTCTGCCTCGTGTTACTTCACACGTTTAACTTGAAAAGGGCTTGGATACAGCTTAGCAGGAAAGCACTAACAAATAACCAGCTGACTGCAAATCGCTCTTTTGTTAAAGAACAAAAAATCCTAAAAATAAAAGTTATAATCAAAGGGCTGTTCCTACAAATGTTTCTAAACAGAAACACAAACACTTCAGCTGGAAGTGCTTTTTTCTCTACCCCACAGCCCCCTCCTTTTGCACTCCTGAAAAGGCACCTCTTAAACACAGCCTGGTATTTTCAGTATTAGAACACGCCTAGTGTCTGGAAAGAAATAATCTTACCCACCCCAACCAGAACAGAGCAGGCACCCAAGGAAGTTTCATGTGGAAACAAACTATTAACTTAAGATTAAATATCTCAAAAACATTAAAGGAGTCTTCTAACCATGCAGGATGGAAAGCCATTTACAGAACTCTACCAAGAAGATAGCAGAGGCATCCATGAGATATGCCAGTGCACGTAAGATCCCAACTAGAACTATGTTAGGAAGGTTTAAAACTACACTACGAAGTCCATGAACAGAAATGCTGGAAAAAAAAAAGCTGGTTGAACAACACGCAACTTCAGCTTCAAACACTGCCTCATTGTTAAGCTAAGCAGCCACATTACAGCTTGCCTGTAGGAAATAGAGTCAGAGGGAATAATCCAGTTCTTCATTCCAGGTGCTTGTCCAGAGAAGCAGCAAACTGGAAGAGACGGACAGGCAGATGGTAGTAGGAACCAAACAAAAAGCAATGAACCAAGCAGACTTCAATTATTTTCGTCAAGACTGAATCTAGTAGCTAGCTGTCCTTCACAGTGCTTGTACTACAATCACAGTTGATTTGTATTTACTATTTATCATTTTTCCATTTAATTGATGTTTTGTCCCCCATAGATCACTGAGCAAAGTGTACAAAGCACCTCCAAGGAACACTTCTGAAAGCATCTCTTCCTGCTCAGGCAGCTGAATTAGGAACGCTTGTCCTATGGGCCAGTCTGCAGCACGAAGATTCAACATCACCACCACGCAACTGTTACAGTATCAAAGCAAGGCTACATCCCTGCAGTCACACACTTATCCCCAGCCTGAGTCACGGGTTCTGAACGCGAGTAAAAATCTTTAAGAATGTGAGACATTCGAGAAATCCAACAGAACATGTCTAACCCTGGCGATGTGGAGCATCGCAGAGCAGCTGCCTTCCTCCTGCTTACCACCCGGTTTTGCACGTAGTTACATACAACCCGTCGGTAACGTCAGTTCTGAAAGCAAACACGCTGAAGAATGCTTAAGGAAAAGGCAGAGAAACGAACAGAACTAATAAAGGCGCGTTAAAAGCGGTTCGGCACAGATGCCATCACGTTATCAGGGCTTTCAGACGCCGCCCGGAAGCTCGCAGCCCGCGTCCCCAGTCGGGCCGACGGCGCTCCGCAGTACGGCGAGCAGCACGGGACAGCCGCACTGCAGCGGCTCCTCCTCGCTCCTCTGCACCGAGACAGCGCGAGTTCACTTCCTCCAACGTGTCGATTACGCGACTAACGGCACGGAGGGCCCGAAAGGGAAATCTCGCGGATCGAGCGCGGCGTTCCACGCGATCAGCGGCGCCCGGCGCTGCCCGGCCCGGAGGCACGGCACGCCGCCACGGCCCGCGCTGACACAGCACGGATGAGCGCCCGCCGCGGGGCGCAGCGCAGCTGGCGGAGGAGCGGCCGAGGAGAGGAGCGCGCGGGGCCGCGGACACGCCGGGACGGGCTCGTCCCGCGCTTCGGTTCGGTTCGGCGGCCCCGTGCGGACGGCACTGGACCGGACCAGCCGCTCGCCCGCCGCTCGCGGCCCGCAAGGCAGGGCAGGGCCCGGCGGCCGCGGGCGTGGTGTCAGCGCAGGGGAGGCCGAGACCCGGCGCTCGGCGCCGCCGCCCCGCTCCTGCCGGCCGTACCTGACACAAACACGACAAAGACCGAGCTCCGCTGCTTGGCGGCGGCGATGGCGGCCGGGATGGAGCCCCCGAACCACATCATGGTGACCGCCGGGTTCCGGAGCCGCGACAGCCGCCGTGCGCATGCGCCGCTACCTCCGTTCTGCTGCGCCGACCTCTCGTCACGCGCCTGCGCCGGGGGCCCGAGCCCCGCCTTCTGATTGGTGCCCGCCCTGGGTCGCGCGCTCGGTGGCGGCAGATTCGCCTTGGTCTGTAGGGACGATGGGCGCCATGTTTGGCGCTTCGCGCGTCCCCTTCGGGCGGTTTGTACGCTCTGTCCCTGCGCTCGAGGCGGCTCTGAAGCTTTTCTGCTCTGTGGCTGCCGCAGGAAAAAGGGCCTGCGCACACGTGGTGTGTGGTGCGGGGCTGTGCGGGCAGAGAGATGCAGCTCAACCGGGAAGGCCAAGGGTGCGGGAGGGGGAACTGACAGAAAGCGGTGCTCAGTGTGTGGAAAAGAACCGAGCGAGGCTCGCTGTGAGAAGGCGAGCGCAGCCGAGTCGTGAGGGAGCAGCGGTGCTCAGGGACGTGCCTTGGAAAGCGCGATTTTCTACAGTTCCTACACAGACAAAACAGAATTTTGTTGATGCATACCAAGGGAAGGGCCTGCGGATCATCTGGTAAGGGTTACATCTGGACATCAACAGGAATTATCGATGTTACGTTCTCAAGTAGGTACAACTTAACACGTCTAACTGTCTAACCACAGGGTCGCCGAGCTGCTGCAGTTGCGACTATGCTGCTGTTAATCTGAGAGCTCCTGGAGCAACGGCCGTGAAAAGCTGCAAACACAGGGAGCATTTGTAGTGCAGGACAGGAATCAGGCTGGGCTGGTTGCACAGTGAAGGACCCCAGAGGGCAGAAAGCTGCACGTGGATTAAGGTACCTTCCAGAGCTTTGCTCTAAAAAGATTTTAATGGGTTCTCTCATGTCCAAACAGCTTCCCAAGTTGCTTATGTATGTAAAGTTGCTTAAGGTGTAAGGAGGCTTTGCAGCCCACCTCCAGAGCATTTGCTGCTGCAAGTCTAAGACTTCTGAGAACATACGGTGCCAAATTTGATTGAAATTCCATCTGTCACTCTTGTGGAAATTTTAGCCAGTATCAGATAAACACACAAAATTGAATTTGGCAATCAATATGGAAGATAATGCAAGAAAGCTGTTTACATTTTAGGACATTGGTGATTCACACTTTACCTCTCAAAAAACTCAACAAATCAGTGCAGATTCAGTTGGATTGTAAAGGAAAACGTTTTCACGAGTGAATTTCTTTTAATTGCACTGTTACTGAATACTAATCAATGGTCCATTAACAAATTAAAGTATCAGTTCCAGTTTAAAAGGATTTGAATTAACATAGAGACAAGCTGTGGTGTTTCCTAGCGTCTGTAAATCAGTGATGTGGATTATCCTAGCATTATTCTAGTGCTGTTTCTTACAGTAACTAGTTTGGAAACTGTACAAACAGCAAGGCTGTGCTGCATACCAATTTATCCAACTAATATTACGACCACTGCAAGGAAGAGTTACAAGGTAGGTGTTAGAAAGGTCTTCAGTTCAAGTTCTGTAAATTGAGTTTGATGTAATGCAACACTGCTTTTTTTCATTTTCTTTTTTAGTATAGTTTCTTTAAGTTAGCTATCAAGTACTGTTTGCAAACATTGGGAAATGTTGAAGCTAGTACGTACCACAGCCACCTTGTAGCATTTCTGTGCCTGAAAATTTTCACTGCTCTCAGCATGATATATCATCAGTCCTTAGTCTAATTCAGATTCAAAGTCAACTGGGACATGGGAACTGAATTAAGAATGAACTTCACTGGTGAGCATTCTATGCAGTAGTGAAGTTTATTTTTATACCTGATAGCAGTTTTTAAAGCAAACAACTATCAGCAAGGTAAAAGTTTTTCCTATATGGCTCTTTGGTTTACAGCACTAGTCTTTCTGACATCAGATATCTCTTCAGAAGTGCAGAAACAATTCATTTTGCATGCATCCCACAGAATGACTGCTCTATGCTTTACTGGTAAGACTGACAAAATAAAACAGCAGATGTTAATGCGTTTGTGTCCTGTACCAATTTTAATGCTTCTTCATCTCTTATGCAAGATTCACTGTTACTTGACAGATTTTGACAGTCAGCAAACATTGCAAAGAAGTCAAGTAGTTACAAGCAGGAAAAAAAAATTAGCTTTGCTAAAGAGGGCCTGTCAGATAAGTCCAAACCCCAGTCCTACAAGCTAAACATACGAGGCCATCATTGAACGAAAGGGAGGTTCACACATCTCAGGTTAAGAACATGACTGCATAATTCAAGTCAGCCAAGAGACACCTTCATTTACGCTGGACCTCACATCTACAATTTTCAGGTGTGAATAATGGCTTTTCTCTTAATTTTCAAATAAAAGCACTTAAGGGGGATAACTTTCAAAAGGTTTTGGAAATTAGGACCTTTTAAGAGTTCTGGTTTACATGTGAGAATTAAGACTTCTAAAATGAAGTCACTTTAATGTTGTGCACTGTTTAATTTTATTTTATTGACATCAATAGCCAAAAATACCCAAACTGCAGGAGCAGGAATTTGAATAGAGGCAGCACATCAATATTCATGAAGACTGGACTGTAGAAACACCAAAGGGGACTGAAGTCAGTCCTTTCTGCACTGGTTATTTTTGATGACTTTAAATTTAGAGGTGCTGTGATCAGTTTTCTCCAAAGCTTCATATAAGCATTCTTTGCCTCAGGGCTAAATATGGGAAATTACAACCAGCACCAATTTTCTAGGGAAGCTAGCTAAAACAGATCTTTACAAACATTAGTTGTAATTTTAATTAAAACTCTTTTTTCACATTCAAGCAAGCTACT